>NC_031773.1:15171744-15461891 GCF_001522545.3 Parus major
AGAGAGATTCCCCGGGCTTTAAAATGTGAATCTCACAGAGGCGGACCTAGCTTCCTAATGGTTTCGTAGGTTGTCAATTCTCAGTGCTAGCCAGCTCTGGCATCTGCCAGGGACAGAGGAAGCTCTTAGCAGCTTCTCTCAGAAAAATCATTTCCATGGGTGTCTTCTTCCTTCCTCACCAAATGTCAAATAATGCAAAACTAGCACAAGAATCAACGTATGTGCATTACTATCAAGTTATAAACTTCATTCCACATGCTTTGCAAAAGATTCATTAGAGTCTTAGCAAAATACTTCCTTTCATAGCATGTATGAAGATGTACAAGTTTTTTAAGAACTCCTAGTAATCAGCTGTTTTCAACATTTATCAAGGCTCCAGCAACTATTACTTCTCTTCTGGTGCTTTTTTACCACTCTACTACTTTCATCTTGGTAGAATTTGCCAATTAAAGCTGGACAGCTGTAAATTGTGTTCAAAAAAGGAATATCTTTCTAAAATTTAAATAACCTGGAGACCCCAGTTAGAAAATGAGATCAGTACTTAAACATGTATGTTCCTCTGTTTAGTGCCACTTTGAGAGCTTTAAAACATCTTGATAACACTTAAAGGCAGAATGATCTTGAATGTTTTACAACACAACTGATATTTAATTAGCCTCAAATCTGTGCTAGAAAGACATGTTTGTATACCCAGAGCACTACTCTATCCAAGAGTGAGCATATTAGGGTTTATATTGCCATTTCATTTCTCAGTGGTACATCTTACGGAATGCTGTGTTTGGGGCAGGGGAAAGGCAATCAACTGGAAAGGACTCTGGTGAGTGCACAGTACGAAAATGTAATTCAAGGACAGCAACTAAAAATGTTAAGATGACACTTTGCTGTTGCTGCTCTTTGAAATACTATTGTTGAGATTTTAACATTCATATTTGTATGCATGTCAGCATCTGTGTCTAGATATTTTCAAACTGTTGATGACTTACGTAAATGTCCACTTTCATGCCACAGAGGTGCAAGTACCAGACAAGTGGGAATATGTATTACCTGCCTACCCTAAAATTTCACACAATAGCATGCTCATAGGTACAAAGTTGTAATAGATAAAACTTCTACTTCCAAAATACAAAGGGATTTTAGTATTGAAATATACCCCAAAGACCGACACATTGGAGAGTGCACTCTTTGCACTCCAGTTTTTCAGCTTAATAATCAGGAATGTGAACTATCTTAGCTTGATATGTACTGGGAGAACAATCTAGTGGGTAACATCCCTGACTTTTACCACCAAAACCATAATTTAAAGCAGTTACATAGTTCTCAGAAGGAGCTGGGGTTCCCCTCACCCTTTAGGATTGATTCTACTACTGTTATCTCTGTGAAAACAACTGGTTTAAACAGTGTGAATCTGATTCAGGAAATTGGAGTTTAATCCTACTAGGATTGCTTTATTTTTCTATGGCTCTTAGGGTCATCACATGTGCTAGCAATGTGTAAGGAAGGACCCAGGAAGAAGAAAGAGGAAATAACAGATGTGGAATTTCATTCTGTAGTGGCATTATTGTAATTAAAATGATAAACATTTAATTTCTATAAAGATGTGTAAAGTGGGTGTGGGAAATAATGGAATGTTACTCCAAAATTGATGCAAGTCTGGATTATCCTCATTAATATTTCTATCCTCCAACAAACTGAATTGGGCATTTCTGCATCTCTGTCAGCTGTTGTCAGATCTCTGAGTGTGCGGCAAGGCAGAACATCAGAATAAAATGAAAGACAGCTTTTTTTCATTTTACAATCACTTTCTAAAAGCTGCTAGACTTTTAGAAAGTGATTGTAAAATGAAAAAGAATAATATTAATTTGGGTCAAAAGGATAGGAGTCCTTATCCTCTGTTTCTCCAACCCAAAGTGTTAAACTAAGATTTTATTTTTCCTCAAAGAATCACAGAAACAATTAGTTTAAGATCTCTGAGATCATCGAGTCTGACCTATGACCTGACACCACCTTGTCAAGAATACCATGAGTGCTGGCAAAATCTTTTCTTAAACTCTTCCAAGGACAATAACTGTACAATTTCCCTGGGCAGTCCATTCCAATGTTTAATTACCCTGTGAAAAAAGTCCTCTGATGTCCAATCAAAATCTCCCCTGGCACACTTTTAAGACTGTGTCCTCTTGTCCTGTAATTTGTTGCCTCGGGTTAGATGCTGACCCCCACCTGGCTACAACCTCCTTTCAGGCAGTTGTAGTGAGTGATAAGGTCCCCCCATGAGCATTCTTTTCTCCAGGCTAAAGATTTCTCCTTTAAACCTTAGATTTTATTGCACGGAGCTTGTCATATGCAAAATCATTCCTCTCAAATATGCTCTGTCTTATTTCAGCTGAGTAACATGCCTTTTTTCCCTATTAAATTATCTAGGAATATTTATTATCTCCAGAAAGGACTTAATATATGATATTAATTATAAAATTCTCTTAGATAAAACCTGTCAAGCTCTCAACAAATGGATGCAACTCCCAATGTCTCTGATTAGCAAAGTAAATATAATTAAAATGACTATAGTCCCTAAATTTAATTACCTATTCATGAACATTCCTTTATTTCTTTCAACATAATTTTAAAAAAAAAACCCACAACTTTAATATCTTTTTTAAAGACTTCTCTGACTATATAAAATTCCAGATTAGGTATAAAAGAATTGACTTTGCCTCTTAAAAGTAAACTACTTTCATCAGACTTTTACTGAATTCCAGGCTCAATAAAAATATATACATATATATATATATAGACAGAATTCAACAAAGCTCTACTTAGAGCTGGAGCTAGGGAGACAGTGAAGACTAATTTAAAGTACTTCTGGAGAAGTTATTCACCCATTTAATTTATCCTTGAAGTTTCCTAATGCATTTTTGGCCTTGGCTGATTAACAGGATTGGAGAACAAACAAAAAAAACCTTGTGAAATTACTATGACTGCATGAGGAGGATCTAAATGTAACTTAACACAGTAAGATTAAGTAGGCAGGGTATGGGGCACTTTGTAGGAGAATGTAAACGTCTTTCTTTGCAAACAGCTGATAAAAAGACTCACTCTGATATTTCACAGATGTTTCTAGAAGATCCCATTCAGCACTTTCCATTGACTAGGGACTATTGACTGTGTCTGGGGACCAGGATCTGGCTTTCACTCCCCATCTTCCTGTGACTGAATTTCTCAGGGCTCTTCATTTGGCAAAATTATTTGCTTAGTCTCAGCTAATGTTTCTGGTCCTCCTTGCCACAGAAATGCTTCCTTTTTGGGGTGCATCTAAACAGTTGTACACACTGAACTTTAGACACATACATTAAAGTACTCACATGCTTATAAAAATAGCAGAGTACAGAGATCTTGAAATCTCTTATGCTATGCAAGTGTTAAATAATGTTCACCATGTTTTGATGGACAGAATAGAAGTAAAATATCCTTTTTTGCATCATGAATTAAAAGAACACAAATTATAAGCACTAGGCTATCTCTCACGGCTCTTCCTGTTTACTTTGTGTCTGCCTGTCTTATCAGCTTACCTGCTCCCTGAACAGGAAGATGAAAATAGTAGTATCTTCCAAGAAGATGTTTTCTAAGACAAAAAGTTCCTGCCATATTTGACTCCTGAGTTTAACCTTTCGGGTGGGACCCACTTAAGGCTTTTTGAGGGCAGTCTACAAGATGTTTATGTTGTTCTGTTCTTCAGACTCAGTGAGAGTTCCCTGAATAGTTCTCTTTGCATCACACCTTACAGCAGTACACAGAACTCTTTCTCCATCTGTGAGCATGTCACTCTGACTGTACAGATATTTGGCTTTTTTCAGAATCCTTCAGTGAAAATACATTTCAGGTGTCAGCAAGAATTTTGCCATGGTAAAGCTATTCAGCATGTAAACATTTTAAGGATGTCTGGTCTATCAGTGTGAAGTTACTTTCTCCAGATCTGAGAGATCCTGGTTTAAATCTTTCCTATGCAGTATGCATAGCAGATAGCCCTTGACCTGAGCATGATAGGGCTCAGATGAGAATTGCCATGTTCATCACCAAAATTCAATTCAGGTGTCACTTCAGTTGAGTGAATAAAATTGTCTCAGTGCCTGGTGGCGTTTTCCAGACTATGGCTGTGATCGTCCATCTTTGGAGATGTTAACACCTATGACTCTTAAACCTTGGTGGGACTGTAACACAGGTATTTTTCTGTCTCTTCCAAGCAAGAGATAAACTAGTACTCATCTTTAAGGTACTTCTAATTGAGTTGGCACCACAAACTGTAACAGATCAGTGTCCACATTTTATACAGTGTTTCAGTGTTTGGCTGCACATCCAAGATACCAGAGCGCTGTGACAAATCTCTCACTCCGATGCAACTCTCA
Source organism: Parus major (assembly GCF_001522545.3). Taxonomy (NCBI): domain Eukaryota; kingdom Metazoa; phylum Chordata; class Aves; order Passeriformes; family Paridae; genus Parus; species Parus major. The sequence goes on from NC_031773.1 coordinate 15,176,142, forward strand.
AGATGGTATGGATTTCAGTTGTTTCCAGTCTGTAAGAGACATATGTGCTGTGAACAGTGAATACCACCACTCATAAATGCTTTAATGGGACAGCAGACCACAGGGCCTCATTGTATTCTAGCTCCCCAACAACAAAATAGAAGCAGAATTTTGTTAATTTATGAGTGGTGAGGATGCATCACTTTGCACTGTTAAGATATTTAGGCAATGCTAATAAATTACCTCTACAAAACAGAAGTTATTTGCTTGAATATTTTTTTCACTGATGGTTGAGTGTGCAATGCCTTTGTTTTCAGATGCATTTTTCCATCTAGAAGACAAGCTACTGATGTAGAGGGAGGTTCTTGGCATTCCCAGTATTTTGTCCCTGAACTTTGAGGCACTTGGAAAAAAAAAAAAAAAGTCTATTTCAGCTGTGTTACTTACATCTTCTTGGTTATGTCTCATCCCATGGAGTGTTTCTATGTAAAAAAAGGCACTTCCAGGAATTTCATTAAGGTATTGGGAAGTCCAGTGTACTGATGCTGAACTCTATTCCCAGAACTATCAGCTGAATCTGTCAGTGGCAAGCTTTCCTGGAATAACATCAGAACCCCTGATTGTTATAGCCAAATAAATGGTGTTAGTCTTTCTCTAGCAAATTGTATTTAAGTGTAGTTTGCTGTGAAAGAGACAATTGTTTTGAAACCCCAGAGGCATAGGCACATTACTAAATCTTAGGCAGCTAGACTGGTCCTAATGTTGGGACTGCTGAATAACATGACTTTCTGGTGCATCTGTAAATTTACACAGTGGTGAAATTTGTGTACAGGGAAGGGTGAAATTAAAATTAAGGGAAGGCTACATCTGTCCCAGCTGCCATGAAAAAAAAATTGCAATTTTTATTTTTCCAAATATTTTTCTATGCATTAATTGATTATAAATAAAGCAAGTAAAAAAATCAAGGCTTTATATCTTTTATTTTATTGAAAATTAGGATGGGCAGCTGGAACTGGATTTTTTTGTAGAATGATATTTGCAACAAAAAGGATCTGTGCAGAAAAAATTAATTTAAAAGGATTTGAAGACATGTTCATGAATATGAAATAATAAATGTGAAACAAAATATTTTGACGTTAGTGAAGTTAAATTTTTTAACACTAGTGATATGAATGAGAAAGTCACAAGACTTCCCTTTGACACTAATTTAGTCATCAATATGATACATTTCTGCAAAACAATCTGATTACAAAAAAAGCAGCATTTTCTGCAGCATTTTTTTTTTCTTCTGTCGTATTTGGCTTAATATAAAAAAGTCTGGAAAACTGTTTCAACCTTGAGAAAGCTAGGGAAGCTTCTTCAGAGAAGTAAAAGGTAAGAATAACTGAGGGGATGACAGTGGAAAAAACCCCAGGTGGATCCATGCTTCAGTAGCTTTAGAGGGACTCATTTCTCAGTCTTAGTCTCAGCCTTTTCACATTTTTTGCTCTCTTTGGCAATAAGCTGTCAAAGAAGGGATTTGCATCTAAGTAATAGTCTTGACTGTTGCCAATTGATCCAAATTTATATATTGAGTAACTGAATGTCTTTGCACACTCTTCTCAGAATGGTTTTTAATTAGCACTTAGTGGGCATCATATCAAGAATAAAGGCTAAAATAAAAGTAATAATTTTGATTTTTCTCTTTTATTTTATAGCACGTGAACATTGCTTGAGAGATTTTTGTCTCTAAACAGTAAGAAATACACTGTGATTTATGCCAAATAGAACACAGTTTGAAGGATAAGGGATCTATTACCTCTGTGAGTGCCTTTGTTTTGCATAATGCAATTAAATAGATGCATGCCAAAATACAGATGATGTGCAATGAGAACACTAATTGTACTATCATTCTTTTACAGTATGAATTAATTTTTGGATGTAGAGTCTTTACACCTTTAACTGTGGTGATGACTCTCACATGGCAGAGTATAATCATGCAGAATAAACACAATCTGTGCACTAGTTGTCTTCACTTTTTTTCCCCTTACAACATCTAAAAGAAGTGACACCTTGACTGTTTAGGTATACCTTCATATTCCCAGTTTTCTATGACTAGTGACAGTCTGTAGGAGTGAAGTATTACCCACTTCAGAGGAAGATCAAGTTAAGAAGCTCTTAAGCAAGATGAGTGTACACAAGTGCATGTGACCAGATAAGATGAATCCAAGGGTGTTGAAGGGATTGCTTGACACCATTGTGAGCCTAACTTTTCATCATTTTCAAGAGTTTAAGATGATTGGAAAGGTTCCTAATGGGCAAAAATGGAAAGACATCATGCTTACTATAAAGGGATATCTGATATTGATCAGCCTATCTTCAGTCTCTAGGAATGATAACCAAATCTTTCCAGAAGCTGTGGCCAAGCTATTGACAGACCATCAAAATGGGAACAGCCAGCATGCTCAAGAGTGAGTCATACCTGAACAGCCTGACCATCTTCTTTCATGGGATGACCATGATGAGGGGCAGCAGCGGATGAGATTTAACACAAATTTAGCAAGACTTTTGACACATTCTCCCATGGTATCATTACTGTCAAATTGAAGAGACAAAGCTCTTGATTACTTATGTCCTGATGTGTTGTCTATCTTTCCAGCAGAAAGGAAAAAAAAATACTCTTTCAACTGGAGTAGTTGAAGTCCTCTGTTAGGACCAGAGCAGAGAACATGAAGGTACTGTTATTTGTGGTGGGCCTTGTCCATTTCTTCTTCCTGGTCAGCTGGCCTGATGCCCACTCCAGTGTCACTCCTGTTAATCTGTATCCATAAACTCAGTTGGCTCATCATCCATCTGCAGGCAGGAGAATGAATCCTATGAGTCTACATTACTCTATATGGTAGTACACAATCTGTTCCTTTTCAACTTTAGGCTATGCAACCCTTTTTCTCACATTGATATGTGATGAGGAGTAAAACCTCATTCTCTTTCGTCTCTATGTGTCAAAGCTTTCTTTGTTAATTTTTTTCCTAAATCTCTTCTACTGCAATGGTTAATTTTTGTCATGGCTTTATCTTAGAACTTAACTGTTAAAAATCTTCCTTGACAATGATGTAACCTACTAGTCAATGGAAGGCAAAACTGCTGTAGGTCCTCAGGAAACCTGCATACGTGTGTGTGTTTGACCATCCCATGCAGCCCACTAGGGTCTTCAACCATTTGGTTACCATGTGTGCCTTGGAATCCTTATGTCCACTCAGAATGAAGGTGTTTCAGGTAAAAATATCTGTAAAATAAAGAGAGGCTTCTGTAGTTCATATGACCTTTGAAGTGTCATAAAGCAAGAATCTCCGGCCCAGCTAGCTATAGTTAATTTTTAAACTACTGACTGATTACTTGAAATAAATGTATATTTATTCATTAGTGTATCTGACAAAGTTTCTCCAATGAGAAGTGTGATAGATAAAGTAATGTCCACCTATTCTCTGAGAATAACAGTTTTCATTCAGCATATTTACCTGACTGCTGAAATATAAGCATCTATTTGAGGACTATGTTGAGGCAAAGTATATTAATTTCATTAGAGTTTTAGTACTGTAGAAGAAGAATAAAGCAGCAACAAATAAAGTTTTAAATGACAAACACATGTCTCTGCAACATGAAAAGATAAAATATATGGGGGTTTTATGATTGCAAGTATTGGGAATATGATTATAATTAATTTAGTGCTTTAATGGATGATTATCAGACAAATTAATCTGAAATATTCCCGTTCCTGCATTTTTTGCAATAAATTGAGCTAATTTCAATCCTTAATTGAACATGTAAAGACTTATTTTATTTGACTTTCATTAGATTTGACAAAGGTGTATCAGTCATGGGGTACAAAAAGTATGATGTATTCAAGGTGTCATCATAATTCTACCAACTTTCTGAAAGTTTTAAAAAATATGAAAGAAACATTGGTTAAGTATTCTGGTAATATAGCTCTTGACAAATTCTAGTCTGCTGTTCTATCTGTTCCTCACGTAAAATACATGAGATAGTGCTGGATATTAAAGAATCTAACCATAAAGTCTTGAAAAAAGCCTTGTACCTGGATTCTATAATATGAAATCTTGAGGTAATAGAGGACTATTAATAATCTCCACTAGTAGAAATTATAGGCTTTGTATAGTTTATTGACTGGTTTGATGGAAGGCAGTTTGTATACTGGCTATTTGTATTGCTGGTTTAATAAATAAATTAATAACAGTGTTAACGTGTTAGTGTATTTTAACAAAATAATTTAATTTTATTACTTTAGTAATTATAGCTTGTTATTATTGCATTTTCATAATATAGAAGGTCATAGTTTCAATGGTTTAAGTCATCTGCTTCTTGAAGCTGTTATTTTCAAGCTCTATTAATATTTTTTTCTGTTTAACATTTGTATTATGAAACATTCCTGATAATATTCATTCATGTAGTTCTTTCTCATAACTGTTAGCAGTTTTCACATACCTCTGATGTGATAATGCTTTAAATATACAAAGCTTTTTCAAATTTAAAGGTTACTATAGATCATTATAGTCAGCTTTAACTCAAGTATGGTCTGAAGGTCATAAAATCAAGAAAGAGAGAGATACAGAAGGGACATGATAGTAAAGGCCTAAAATAATAAAACATGCAATGAGATATGAGAAACAGGAGACACTGGTAGGCAAATGCTGTCTTGGTTATAATTTGTGGCTGCTTGAGTAAGTTTCTTTTTATTTTAATGTTAAAATATGTGCTATAATATCCATAATCCTTTTTATATTCATAGATAACATCCAAAACAGAAAATCTTGCTAAACTTTTCCATAGCTGCTTCCTCTTCTAGCTAATTAAAATACATGTTTTTTTTAAAGTAAGTAAAATAGATGAAAAGCAGTTTTCAAAATAAAATTTGAATCCAGGAACCATTATGGGAATGTTTGATGTCTGGGTAGGTTTTGCAAAATTGAAGGAAAAGAGCAAACAAAAATTTTCAGATCTTACAGAAAAGTTCTTTCTATTCCTTCAGTGAGTTGCAGTACTGAAATGGGTGATTTCACTAACTTTTCCTGAGTCCTATGAAATAAAAGAACATTCAGTTATGAGGAGCATTACAGGAGAAGATGTCAAAACTGGAATTAGAGGAAAAACCAAAAGTAAAAAAGGTGATATAAAGACAGAAAGGGGAGATACTGAAAAACTTCAACTTTTTGCCTTGAAGAAGATGAAATGGAAAGGTGCAATGAACCTGATGTGGTGAGATCAAGGGCTGGAACTGCACCTGGAGTACTGAGTAACATTTGATTTGAGCTGCTGAGTTGCGGAGGCCTAGGGGTCTGCCACCAGATGGTCATACCTCAGCCCTGGAGGGGCAGAGGCAAAAGGAGAGAGTTGCACCTCTAGAATAGAGTAAGAAAAAGCATCCTTCCCATGGGCCTTTTGCAGACACCTGTTGGTGCCTTTTGGGTTCTGGCATTCTAATAGTGTGTGGGGATTGATGTCACCCTTGTTCAGCCCCTGTTTACTATTCATGTGTCCTTCCTAGAACGTTCTTCCTTCCTTGAGCTCCCATTGGCTCTGTTTTGCTGAATTGTTCTACCCCTGCTATCCCCTTGGTTCTCCCAACCCTTATCCACTCCTCTGCACCACTTTTCCTTGTCTCTACTGGACCTTAACCCTCAGATCTGCCCCCTTTGCCCCTCATTGTGCCCTGTGACCTTAGCCCAGTCCTTGGTTCTTGTCCCTGCACATATTTGAGGCTGTGTTCAATAAATCTGTGTTGGATTACCCAGCGAGAACCATCCTTTTGTCTTAAATTGTCAGCACTTTCTGTGGTCTGCTCTGGACCCCGAGAACGCTGATCGCTCTCTGGGATCTCATTGAGGCACACACTGTAATACTGAGTATTGGATGAAGGATATTTTTCTAATGAATGAAACCTTATTTTCAAATCAAAGAGAAGAAGGTTTGTCTTAAAAGTATTGTGAAATGGAAAGCAAAAGGCTAGTAGTCTAGATATACACAATGTGCAAGAGCTGAAAAAATTTTCTGAGAATGCAGGTCAGTATTTTCAGAATCTTACAGTTCAGTACTACTACAAAAGTAAGGTCTTAGACTGTCTGTGTCTAATATGTTAGTGACATTTCTTGCTTTCTCATAACACTGAAGGCATCTTTAACACAGAAATCTATATCTGAATGGGCAAACCTAGTTAATATAGTCAATGGAGTTTGGGATAGTACATCTCTTAATGAAGCTGACATTTAAATATATTTGATGAATCATAAACCACACAAAATATTTTCTTCACCAACTACAAAGACACCAAAGAGTAGCCATTTGGAATGTCTAAGGGATTAATGGATTCAGAGTAGCTTTTGAAATTAATCATTCATCTCAGTAAAATGATGAAATTAATCTAAATATGGGAAACTGATTTAAAACTGCATTTATTTTTAGTGCATTTAATCAAAGAAAAAATGAAAATAATTCAGTTACCAAGCATATATTTGGTAATATATACCAAAATCCCTTTATCAAAAAAATAGCTGAAAAGATTTAAATCCCCATGAAGAATGGAAAAATAAAGAATTTTGAATTTCCTAAAATTATAAATACCTAAATTTAAAAAAACCCAACAGACAACACTATAAGTTCTATGATATTCTAATTATTCTTTTTCCCACAAATGTATTGCTTTTCATTTTGCCTATATGTTTTAATAGCATAACATGGCCCTAAGAAAACAACTTACCATTTAATATGCTTAACATGCAAGCTCTGGCTACATGGTACTTGTCACTACTTTTTTTAGTTTAGCATAGATATCAAATGGAAAGAACATATCAGAAGAACATTTTTGACAGCAGATTTTGAATAACACATTCTTTTGCAATGCAGACATAGAACATAACTGAGTAGCCCTCTGCTTAGCTGTGATCATACCACAGTTCCCAGAAAAAGAAGCACAACATTATAAAAGCATAATATGTCAGTGAGCACTTGAAAAAATGACACGTGAAATATATTTTCTTCACCTAGAGAATAAATACCCTTGAATGGAAGAATAAGTTAAAGAGCTAGTTTTAAAGCACTAGCTAAACATCTAGTCTAAGCTATGGTTATCCACCTTCTCTCCACTGACTCTGCTATAACCTACCCGTCTTGATAGTTGTAAGTAGATTGATAGATATAGTGAGTGGGTGAGTAGTAAGTAGAAAAAGTAGCCAAGATGGATGTGTCTTGAAATGGCAAGTCTAAGTGGCCAGGATTATTAATGAAATAAATAATCCCAAATGAAGTAACTGTCATTAGATACCAGTTTCTTGTTTTTGAGTCCACATCATTTAGAAAATATGTCTGCAATTCCAAAATATCTTATTCATGTGCTTTCTCAAACTGGTCAGAATTAGAAATGCAAGATATTCAAAATTTCAGCAATTACAAGTGGATTTTGTCCAGACTACTGTTTTTAGGAAGACGTAGAGAGACTACCAAATCATGGGTTTATTTGTACCCTGTGGGATGCTTGATTAAGACTTGTTACAGACTAATAATAATAAGAATCAGACTGAAATGTTCTGTAAATTAAGCATTTGTATTTCCTTTTTTCAAATGCAGGTAACAACTTCATACCTATTTGCTGAAAAGATACAAAATAAATCCAGGGTATTATCATGTTCACTTGCTAAGACCTCTCTGTGAAAATTGAGATGATATTTTTTGGTTGAAATGCATTTGAATGACTAATAAGGACTCATACCTTGCTCTGTGTCCCTTATGGTCTAAGAATGGCATTTACTGGGCCAGTGAAATCTGACTGCCTGGATCAAGGTGACTCATTTTGTGACACTCACTGGCTGAACAGAAAGTGGAAGCAACATGAGCTGCTCTTAGAAAAAGATCTATTCATGAGAGCATTTTTCTCTTCCCTTCCAGAAAAGGTCTTATTGCAGTCTTCAACAAGATCTTTATCCAAATGTTATCATGCTCATAGGAGTGAGGCTGCCTTAAGTGAAAATGACAAGAAACACAGAAAATACTTATGTCAAATGCTATGATATTTGCTTTGCTACTTTCACTGTATACAATGTGTGTTCAAGACAATATTGAGGCCCATGACTAGATTCTATCTTGCAGCACTTCTCCCTTTTAAAAACCATATTGCAAGAATTTTATCTACATCTCAAATCTTCAACAAATGTCTGTCTTCTAAAGCTTAGAGATGCATAGAAAAAAAAATCACAGAAAAAAATATTGTATGGCAGCTCATGGTTATGTGTAAAATATGTCTACATTCTCTGCCCTATAGAATTACTGAATATCTGTCCTTTTTCTAGTGCCAGCACTGCAAACAAGGAACTGACCTATTAAAGTCAACAGAGTCAAACATGGTAAGAGATGATGTGACAGGACAATCATATCCTTGATCATTCTTTTCCTCCTTCACAAAAGAAAGACCATTTTCAGTTTTAATCTAAATTCATTAATGTCCCTGGATTTTGGATGTTGTACACAGAGTCAGATCAAGTGCACTAATAATTAGTGATCTTCCAGTGGGACACACCTCTTGTATTGTATCCATGAAAAAAATACTGCTGAGAGCACTGATTATGTTTCATTCCCCTCCTGTCAACTTAATTTTATTTATTGGCATTCACTTGTAATGGTACTATTGTTCTCAAAATACCATGTCCTTTTCCATCCAGTGTGTGTTATTTTTCTGCTTACGAAGATGTTCCTTTCTAGCAAATCTTTCCTATTATATTGTTTAGAGTTCTGTAAAGGCCCATTTCTGTCCCTGCTGATGAGCACTTTCACTTGTAGCTGAGATTAACAAGAGCACTCAACATCTTCAGCAAAAGCTCTTCACCTCGCAGGATTGATCCTTTTGTTGTTTCCTTGCAAGAGTGATCCTTTTGTTTCCATTCTTCTTCATCCTGTCATTTCTGTATTTCTATAGAACAGAGAAGGGTCAACTCCTCCTCCATCTCCTTTTCACTACTCCTTCATTTGTGGAGGAAAGAAAATTTTGCAAAAGGCAGAAAAATACCTGTAAGATGCAGGAGTAATGCTCTCCTACTGCATATGACCCAGGATTTTCTGGCCTCCAGGTTCCAGTGTAAAGGGCATCATGGCATATTACCATTTTGAAAAATGTTCTGGAGATCAATGCAGACCAGTTAACAGTACTGAGCAGATACTGTGCTAATCTGAGTTGGGAGGGACTATATATTTTTGAAAGACAACATTCCAAAACTTTGCTCTTGGCCTTCTGTGATGACAGGCATGTGCTTACATACCTACTCACATCTGAGAGATCAACCAAAGAGCCTTCTGATTTGCTTCACTTATGAAATTTATGAAAATTCACATTTTGGAGAAAAGATTCTGATTACAAATAGAGACTTGATGTTATTTATTGGCAAAGTAAGTAGGCTCATACAACTAGAGTTTGAGGGGAAAAATTCTCCCCACCCCTAAAAAACCCAAAAGATTCTGAAATATATCAGGGATTAATAAGTTGTGACATTATATATAAAATGGGATTTCATGTATTTCATGTTCTGTATTCAACATATCTCATATTTATTTAGAAAATCTTGATCAAGCCTGAGGGTTTCTTTATTTCTCTCTAGAAAAATTTATCTTTGGTTTGTAAGGAATGTGTGCTCCACAGTGGCAATGAAAATTTAAATTATTTTGTTTTGTACTCAAACAAGTGAATATGTTATGCTTTCACTGAATTTCCAAAATGTTCTCAACAGTTTTATCATCCATATAAAATGTTATACATTGTATGTAAAATTTCCATATGGAGGAGTACTAAGTGAAAGATTATGAGTGTTTTAGTAATCCTGGTTCTGGAAGGCAGATTTGAAGAAGTGTGGTTTTGCATTACAGGAAACCAGTACAACATTCTGAAACTGAATCAGCTGCATACTAATCAGGACTCTTTCAAATAAATCGTACCAGGCTTATGTCACATATCTACAAACTTCACCATATCATTGTATGCACTGTGCTGTTAAACTAATGGATCAATTTTTAGTGTAGAAGGGTGTCAGGCCAATGTCTTGGCAAATATTTGAACTGCTTACAACTGTCTTACAAAGGTAGAAGAGAACCCAAGGTTATATGGTACTTCTAGTCTCTTTACTAGATGTTAAGATGCTTGTGTTTGCTTTTATTGGAGATGTACTTCAAGTAGCTCAAGCCAAAGGAGTGGATTGTCAGTGTCAACTGTTTGCTGTTTTAACTACTTTCATCTGAGTGGTGCAGAAAATCTATTTTAAATATACTAATTTATTTAATCTATTTTAAAATCTACAGTGATTGCAGTTAGATATTTACACAGTAAAATGCTCTGCATATTTATCTTTGACCTTCTGCAGTTACCAAGTACATAATTCTCCACCTCACTTAAAATGAAACAGACAGAGTAAAGGGGGCTTCAGTAAGTCTAAGTCACATGCATAATCTAGCCATAGACCCTGTGAGGGACAGAATGGCCTTTCTTTGTGGAAGCATTCTCATTGCTGATTTGTTTCAGTTAATATTTATCTGAAAATTGTAAAAGTGAAGTCTTGCTGCTTATAGTCAAAGCATAGTACAAGGCCATAGATATATCAGAGAACTAAGTATTTTTAAAAATCCCCCTCAGCTTTTGAAGACATTCTTTCAAAGAATAAAATATTCATATTTCTTTTTAAATTTCTGGAGGATGGGTCAAGTGCAAAATCATAATTTTATTTCTGCTAAATATACACAGCAGTGAAGGAACTCATATGTTATTGAATTAAAACTCATCTTTTGCCTACTCTGCTCTCTTTTAATTCAGTTACCATGTATCACACACAGTAAAACATTTGGCAGTATATTTTTAAGAGTCTTAAGATGGGAATTTTCTCAGAGCAGAGGAAATTGAGCATCATTCATTTTATTTCTTTGTCATGAAAGGGTATGACAGTTTCTCTTGTGTGGCCAGGCCTCACCTTTTTATCATCACCTTGAAAATCAACTGGCAATCAATGCAGATATAAATCACAGGTATATTATAATTAAAAAAAGAAACTGTCCCAAATTCAAACCCACATCAATGTCATACAATTATATAATAGGGAGAAGCTTTTACATTACTTTAAGAAGTAGATAGACATTTAGAAGTTTGAAAACATGTTTACTATTTTTGCAACAAATGTGTTTCTATAGACACAGCATAAATGAAGATCTCTGTGATAACTATTAAGGGGAAAAAAAAATTATTCCTTACCAAAACCACCAAAGAATCATGGGAATGGTTGAGGCTGGAATGGGACCTCTGAAGATCGTCTGGTCCAACCAGGGCCACCTAAAGCACCTCCTCCAGACCCATGGGCAGATGGCTTTTTAAAATGCCAAAGGACGGAGACCCTAGAGTTGAATTTTACTTCAAAATTGTACAAGATTATCCAAAACTGACTTGTATTTGTCCACAAGTTCTACCCAGCAATGGTAATAATATTTGTTATACCATTATGTAAATTGTCCTTTCAGGAAGTTCAAGGATGCATAAAAATTAATATTTTTACATTGTAAAGGTAGTTGAAACTTAGATTTTGATGGATGTTTTAGTGAAAGAAAGATTTTGTTTTATCTACACCTATATGAACATCCTTAATTCTTATTATGGATTTTCATGCTGAAGCTCACTGTGAATTGCTGAATATCACCCATTTGGCATGCTAAACACGATATAAAAGTTTTGACTTCTCCTCTTTGTAAAGATGTGCTGGTGTTCTTGATTCAATAATTTTTAGTGCTTTCCTGAGCTACTTTGAACCAGCTCTCTAAGCTGAATGATGGTGGGAATACTGGAGTAGACCCCATACTAAAATTCTGTAATGAGGAAAGCAGTGGTTTCTTACTACATCCGTCCAATTGCCCAAATGTCTTGTTGTTACTTTAGATTGTAAACATTTGTGGACATGAACATATTCACATATATATTAGATCTGAAATGGGCCTTTTGAGAACTACAATAATAATAGTAATAATAGAACTGATAATTCTCATGCCTATTAAATTATGGTAGCTGTGATGATAAAGAGGATTAAATTTCATACTAAAATTATGCAATTATACTGAAGAGAGACAAGAGGATTTCTGTGGTCTGACTATAATGAATTAAAACTTCAATATATGAAAGAATTGTAATTGGAGGTCAGAAAAAGCCTTTGACAATATTCCAGGGAATTAAGTGCTTTCCATTTTTTAAGAACAGATTGTAGAATGGGATTTCTGTAGATATAAAATTTTAAAATTATCAAAACTCTTTTTTCCAGTTTTGTATCCCAACAAACACATTGATTTTAATGTTCTATTGGTAGAGATAATGAAAATTAAATTGTTTTTATAAAATATGATGCTTAGATCTTCTGTAAGAGAAGTGGGAAACATCTAAAATAATTTCAGTGCATTTGCCACAGGAGGACTTTTAAAACACAGAAAATGTGTGAAAATGAAAGAGTAAGTACAGTGTAGTAAATTTAATATTCCTTATGTGTTATTTTAAAGAAGTGTCAGAAAAAGTATTGGTATACCAGTGCAATGCATCATTTAGTGTTTGGATTTTTAAAATACATTTGAATATTCTTTTTATGGATCCTTTGTTGATAAATTTTAAATAGATATCAAGTTATTTCACCAAAGGAAACCTTAAAATACTGTAATTTATTTGTCTTTGTTGTTACTAATATTACTGTCTAATTGTGTTGTGTCAAATCACCAAAAGAATATTTAATGAACATGACTTTGTTTTCTGGATGCTGTATAAACACTGGGAAACTTGGCATTTTCCATACTCTAGTTGGAAGGCAAAGAAACTGATATGTAGGTCAGTGATCTTTGCTGGGGGAGTGGGAGAGTTCTGAGCTTCTGAAACATAAAGTACAAGATTCCTGTGAGTCACAAACAATTCATTCAGTCAAAGACAGGCTGCAATTAAAGAAAAATGAGTTGACATGTGTGCTTATTCATATCATAATGATATGAAATTTTTTCCTTTCCTTTAAGGGAGAGGAAAACAATAGGACTGAGCAGGCCGTGAGGACAATTGCTGTAGTCCAGGCATTGGTTAAAGCATAAGAACTATTTTGTGGTGTATTCAGAGGAGAAATTGCATGATAAACATTTTGGTCTAAATACCAAAAAGGGCTGGAACAAGTCTCATAACCCTTCACTCCTCACAACCCTTCAGTCCAGTCTGAGGTTTCCCAGATAATATGCATTCACCCACACACCCACACCCACACACCAACCTGGTCTGAGAAAGGTACAGGCACTCATTTTCCCCAGTAGCTGGCACCTAGAACACGGTCTTTATCCTCGGGTCTTGCTTCAGCCACTGGCATTGCTCCCGTCATCTGCTCACACCTGTCCCCCCAGGAGCTGGTTTTGACCTGCATTTTTCTCCATCCACAGTTGGAGGTTAAAGAACCCACTCCTTCCAGTCACTGACACTGAGACCCCACTTGCTCACACAGATAAAACCACAGGTCAGGGACACCCACATACTTCTCTGGCTCAAGGATCTGGCAGCAATTTTCACTTGGTCACACACAGGTTCCACAGGTAGCTGGCAATGAGTCTTTGCAACATGCACACACAGAGGATAGAGTGGGATTATGCTGACATTACAGATATTACAGAAAACAATTTCAAAGGAAGCTAGGACAGACAGCAGTGATCAGGTGCAGGACTCATAAGACAGACACACTGACTGACTCTGTTTTACATAGAACTGTTCCTTTTGTACCTTTATGTCTACCCTCCTATTTGTTCCTCCAGGCTCCCTCTCCTCCCTGTGCATTCCTTATAGATTTGTACAGCTCTGTATAGATTCCCACATTGCTCCCAGTCTGGGATCCTCCTGGTTTACAGTCTTACCAGTTACAAGGCTCAGGCTGAGCTTCCCGAAAGCTGCACCCTTAATTTCTTGATAGCCCATCAATTAATATGATTTGTGGCCCTCTATGTCCTTGCTTATAGCTTTCTATTCTACTTCTCTCTTGATACACTCGAAAATATCCTTGATCAAGTACTTTAAAAGAGCAGACTCTTTCCTTCCATATAACCTTCCTGAAACATTCTATGAAAGAAGATATTTGACTGCTGGGTCCCATTGGGACTCAGCATTGAGATTCAGCAAAAGAGCTTGTACCTTTCTTGGCCAAAATCAAGTCAGGTCTCCCAAAACAGTTCCATGCCCCTTGAGAGTCTGAAACTTCATAGGTAGTTGACAAACATCTGTATTTGTGTGCAACTCTGTGCACCATTTTGAAAAATTTCACATATTTTAAAAATCTGGTTAATAACTTGGATCAAAAAAAATCGCATTACAGTAATACCCAGATGATATAAAAAGTCTGTAAAGTGAACCGGAAGTTATAGTAACAGTATATATGATAAAGTGAAGACATCATATACAAACATACAAATTCCAGCTGACCCTTTCTCAATTGATTCAAGAAGTCTTTTTGTCTTTTCCCTAGGGCCCATGTTCAGATGTCTACCCTATCTTTGCAATGAAGGTGCTGCAGATTGAAATCAGGAAGACAATTGCCTCTCACACAAAGGTATTCCAAACCATACATCGATATTACCACAAGCAAAAATTAACACAGATTTCATCACTGCTTTGCAGATATGGACAGATTCAATATTGCTATCCATTTGCTTCTTCATTTTTATGTTTTTTGACAGGCAGGAGGGAAAAACAGAGAGAGTTGGAATAAAAATTAGGCAACAATTTACATTTTCCCAAACACTTCCCCAGTTTGAAGCATGGTATTAAAACTGCCACAATATGGTACTACTGTGCAAGGTATTGTTGATGGCATTGTTAATCATTCTGGTTTAAAGTAGGTTCTGCAAGAGGTAGTAAGTATCATGCATAACTTGCCACTGCCTGATGTTAAAAAAATATTATTTTTTTTTGCTAAGAAATATTAATATGTATGAACTGTATTGTGGTAATGCTTTTCTTACTGTGAAGAGCTATTTTATTATGACTACTGAATTCTCCTCCAGGTGTAGGTAAATTTAAAACCACGGAAGTAATTGTTATGTCATCTTCTAATCTTCCCTCAAGTCTCCATAATTACATGGCCTGCTGCCTCAGATGAGCCAAAAATGTCAGTTTTTAGTTTCAAGCTTATTTTCACAAATCTGCAATTTTTGAAAAAAATATCTGTGAATCAAATATTGAAATTGTATAGTTCCTTCACTCTGGAATGAATAGGTCCTTCACTCTAAAATGTAGGCCAGTCTCTCAACACTCTATTCAAAGTATAAATTATGGGTATTGCCCCTCTTCAGCACCCATTTTACACCACCTCATTTCTGTTTGATCAAACTGAAGGATTTTAAATAAGAGAGAGTTTTATGGCTCAGTTTGCTGTCTTTCTGTTCACAAAAGGAGGGGACTGGGTCATAGTTGCACGGGAGTTTCCAGCGGGTCAGAGCTCAGACAACAGCTGATGCTGGAGGATTCAACAAGCCCTTTCGTCTTCCTTTTCACACTGAGTGTAAAGCTGTAGTTTCTCATGCAGATTTACACTTAATTAAACAAACATTCAGCTCAGATTCAGAGGGCTAAAATAGCTAAGGCTGATTCTCATGGAAAGATCTGATCTAGTCAGAATTAGAAGTGTGTACTATGGCACTCAACAGGTGGAAACAACTGCAAGGGAACATATGGGATGCAATGAATCTAATAAAAATAAACACACTTCCTAGAGTGATATTGACTTGTAAGAGCATCAGGCAACATGAATAATTTGTAAGGGTTTGAGAGAGAATGGGAAAATACGCCAGATCTAATTTGGTTTATAATTTGCAGAACCAGAAGGTTAGGTTTCCATTTAAAATAAATAATTCACTGTTAAATTCTCAGGAATTATATATGCAGCCAGACCCACTGCCTAACTTGGGGGCTTTAGCATCTGCTGAGCATATTCCACACAATTGGTCATCAGAAGGGCATGATTTGTAGAATATTAAACACCTACCCTCCTCCCAAAGAAGGCTACAACAAGAAAACCTTGAAAGATATAGTAGACACTGTAGTTGCAGCATATACAGTCCTACTTCCAGGTTTTTATTGCATGCAACAGGTCTTCTTTTATGTAACAAAATGAACAAATCCAGTCCATGATATGTGCATTATGTAATACATGAAAAACTTCAGGATGACAGCTGGTACTGCTAAAATAAAATAAGTTTTTTACAAAAGACAGATACGGGTTTTAAAAATTAAAGCAGTCAAAAATGAGGAGTGTTATTCCTCATAATTTCTCAAAAATGCAAAAATTATGTCTATCAAGAACTGGGAAAAAACCTTTCCTGAATATAAGTGATCTCTTTTACAGATAATCACTGTGCTATATCAGTTGCATCTGGCACATTTCAAATACTTTGCATGGATGTCCTTCTTCAGCTTTTGTTTTAGTGGTCCATTACACTTCTGCTCTCACAAGTAAAGAATAGTGCCCATTCTTCTGTTAGTGTCTCTTGGTCTCAAGTCACACTTAATTCTCTGATAACAGGGTTCCCTTGCTTTACATTTGCATATACACAATATAATAGAAAGACCAGCCCTTATCAGCCCTGGAAAGCTGGTGAGTTGTGCTTCTCACCCTCAGGCACCACATCCCATCATGTGACTTCCTAGCTGTTCATGCATCTTCTTGCAGAACACTGTCAGGAGCCACAGAACACACTACCCAGACAAGTTAGAAATTAACCCCTCTGTTGAGAATAAGAATAAATAAAACTCTGGGGACATAGTGAAAACCTAGACTTATGGAAAAGAAGTTCAGATTCTATAGTTAGGGTGATTCTGGTCTGCTTTCTCCTTCTGGACCTTCGTCTTCTGTTTTACAGCTGCATGAATTGTTTCTGCAAAAGTCAGCTGAGTACTCATATTAAAATCATTTCCGTGAGGAGACTGCTGCTACCTTCAGACCTGTCAGGTGTGATGGGCATTCCTATGACTCTTCACAGTTAGGTACTGCAGGTTTGTCTTGTAATTGTTCAACAAGAGACAGGTAACTAATACAAAATGATTCCTCCTGGGAATCTGAGACATCTGAGATGTGTAAAAGAAGAATTTACTTGCAGGTCAAATCTGGGTTACAATTTTCCATAATCCACAGTTCTTGAGAGTGTGGCTAAGGGCTTGTGTGTTTCTGGACACACAAAATATTAGTTAGTGCAGTTTGCACAGTCCTCCTAACTGCATTCAGACATGACTGTCAAACTCTTTTGTGGTGGAGTTTTGGGGATTATTTTAAGAGGAAGAGAAGTACATTAAATGTGTAGTCACAAAATGAAATAAAGGGCAGATAGACTTTAATATTAATTAGGCCAGCTCTCTCTTGTAGCTATGTTGCTTGGCTTAGGAATCACACTAAGTATAAGACATGTCAGTGCAGCAGCACACCACAGTAGTGTCACTTGTGCCCAAGAAGCAATCCTGTAAGGTACTAAAGAAGTGCCTGCCATTTTAAAAGGAATGGCATTTGGAAATGAAATAAAATGTATACCATAAAGATCAAGTTGAAGAACATTTTAAAGTGCTGTTTTATACAGAAGAAACCATAGAGGAAGCCACGGGTCAAAATCAATCAGCTTTAAAAAGATTGCTACTGGCGTATTTGAGGGATTACATAACCACAAGTCATTAAATTCAGAAAATTATTATGATGTATTTTTGGTGGCTACATGCCACAAATTCTCAACCATTTCAAAACTGAAATACAAGGGAAACATCATGTTTTATTACTTCCAGTGATCCACACCTTTAAACCATCAATTTGATCATTACAGAGGCTACTGAGAATTGGTTCCAGAAGACAAATATAGGTCACTGCAATCTGCTATGCAGGCAATGCCAGGATGTATTTCTGCTCTTATTGTGCTGCTTATTTGAGAAAGTCATACCTCTGATGTAAGGCAAAAAATGCTAGTCCTGCAGAATTTGCAGAAGTGCCTTTTTAGCTTAAACCAATAGTTCAGTTGGTCCAGTCTGATATTCTGAAAAATGAGTAACATCCAATGCTTTTGAGAAAGGTCAAGAAAATTCTGTAATGCACAACTGACCAGAGGGAAAATATATTCCTGACCTTGGTCAGCCTAGTGTTTGACTTACGCCCTAAAGCATAAATATCTGCATGCTCTGTATTTTTTTACTTTATTTTTAAGCACCAGTGGGCAAATTTTACACCTTTATTTATACTTTTGAATAAACAAGTTTTTACATCCGAATTTTTTTTTGCCTGGGCACTGGTCAAGATTTTGTTCAGGAAAAGTCAGTTTTTCTATTCTAGATTCTGTTAACAGGGAAGAGTACCTTAAAATCTTGAGCATAACAAAAATATATGTATCTTCATGTAATGTGAATGAGGAAATGTACACATGAGGATGTGTAATGTCCTTTTTTAATACTAACATCCTCTGTGATACTAATTTAAGTTTCTGTTTCAAATTTCATAGTGTGATCTGGCAGACAGATTGGAGCAGGCAATATCCAGATCATAGAGCTGCCAAAACACTCTTCAGTTGTGTGAAAGAAGCCACTTTTCAGGCAAAGTCAGCCCATCACAGGAAACACATTGAGCAAGATAGTCCAAGAACAAAATTGTATTTCTTTTTTATGTTGGAGACAATATTTTGTCTTAATTTAGGTGTTTGCTCATTATTTAATTCACCAAAAAGTGTCAGAGTTTGAACTTCTCACTCTCAAAAGGAGTTATAGTACTTATCTAAAGATCATAAAGTACCCCATGACTACCAGATTAAGATGAACCTTTGTAATGCTGCACAGAAGCAGGGAGAAGAACATAGGGAACAGAAAGAAGCTTTTCGTCCACTCATCCTCAAGGGAAGTCCCAGAATCTACAGGGGCTTTACATCCTGTGGAAAAATGCACATCCCGACTACAATAAAGAGAGAGGCAGAGATTTTGTCCATATTCATCCCCAGCAGGGCTCCAGACTGAGAGAAGATCCTTGAAGAGGATGGAAGAGTGTCCTTCCCCTGTCCCTTTCCATGGTTCCCCAGCTGATGCAGAGCTCTGCTAAATGACACATGGAAAAATTATGTGAAGTGGAAAGAGTCTAATCCTGCAGTAGTTTAGGGGAAATATTAGGGGAACAGGAAATAAAGAAAACCTATTTCCCAAGTCAGAGAAACACAAATATTTTAGTAAACATATGTTTATCTGTTCAGAAGAATGTGCTTCAGGAGTGCTGACATAGAAGATTAAAGACAGACACAAATTCGTCCAGTAACTTTTTTAATATATTGTGGTAGTTTGGGCTGGTGTAGAGTTAATTTTCTCTATAGTAGCTATGGAGGCATGTTTTGGATTTGTGCTAGCAATGGTGTTGATAATACAGAGATGTTTTAGCTAATTCTGAGTGTGCATATCAAGGTCTTTCATGCTGCTTGCCCTGACACACCAGCAAGGAGGCTGGGGATGCACAAGGATTTGGGAGGGGAAAGAGCCAGGACATCTGACACAGACAATATTCCAGACTATGTGGTGACACGCTCAGAGCTGGGGGAAGGAGAGAAAAGTGGAGGACGTTCCTAACAGCCATCATGCATGAGGGAGCCCTGCTTTCCTGGGGATGGCTGAACAACTGCCTGCCCATGGGAAGGGATGAATGAATTCCCAGTTTTGTTTTGGTTGCATACACAACTCTGCATTACCTATTAAACTGTCTTTATCTCAGCCCACAGCTTTTCTCACCTTTACCTTTCCAACTTCCAGGGGCTAAACCATGGCATTTATGAGGGTTATAAATTTGTCAGTAAAGTAATGAGAATACTGAGGACAGTTTTAAACCTTTGAGTTTTAAAATCTCATTGAAGAAATTTGAAGGAACCTTTTGCAAATTGTGTGTAAATTCAGTTACCATCTATGTCTGTAAGCCAGTGTCTGTAAGCCAGAGTTCACTGGAGAAGTGAATGGAAATATTTGAAAAATAATGATGGATTATATATTATTAGTTTTTTTCTACTAAACTGATATATAGCTTCTCTGATATTGTGCGTGTGTATACAATTTGTACTAGGTGTATTTGACTGAGATACATGCACAGTGGCTTACTTCTCAAAATAATAAAGAGTAGCCTTTGCCCTTAATTATTTTGTCCCTAAATTATGTGAAATGGGTATGATATAATAACAAAGATGATTATATGCCCAAACCCAAACAAACAATCCCATCTCATCCCAAAAAAAATCAGATTTTTCCTTAATATATATTGATGGACAAAGTTACTCAAAAAGTACACAGTCTGAAATAAAGAGAATTTTAGTTTGAAGAGTATTTCAAATACCTTTGATCAAAGGGAAAAAAGGTCATTTGTGATTCTAAAATACTGGTGATAGCAATTACAGGAAAATTAATATATGCTTCTTCCTCTCCTCAGAAAATTACAGCTTCTTTCAAAAGTATTAGAGTAAAATAGAAAACAGTCAGGTAATTCTGTACACAGTGTTCCCACCAAATAATATATTGTATAGGAGCAACTGAGATGCACTCCTGGATAAATTCAAGCAGATGGAGAGATGTTTTAGCCACTGATTGGATGACCCTTATTAACTTTGTTCAATAAATCCTGCTAAGGGGTCTTTTCATTTTCTCTGCAATACCACAAAAAATATGAACCTACTTAAATAAAACCTACACTTAAAGAAGCTGTATGTCTTTTGTAAATTAGAGTTGGAAACACATTCATTTTATATTTGACACTTAGTTTCACATGTACATAACTGTGGTAATAGCTCACCTACATGAACATCCTACCCATAGGAAGAGATTTGCTTTTGAATTCCATGCATATATTATACATATATATGTACATATATGGATGCAAGAAATCACTTGTAAACAATTTTTTTTTGGGGGGGGGGGGGGGAGGGAAGTGGTGGTGAAATAAATGTGCCCTTTGTATACCAATTTGGTTAGTTTAAGAAAATAGTTGTTTACAGCTAATTAATAAAAGAAAAAGAGGCTGTATGCTTCTAAGACAGGACAATGGCATTAAAACCCTCATTCTGTATTATCCTCATAGAACAGCTGCATTGTTGCACAGCATCCTAAGTCAATCATTTATCTAGGCCATGTGATGAAAACCAGGGTGTAAAGAGCAAAATGGTGAATGCAAGCATCATGGCCAGATATGCAGGTCCTACAGCACAAGCTTCTGTAACAGAGAAAGGCATTTCAGTCCCCCTATACCAGTTGAAACATGATCAAAGTAGTTATTGTGACCAAGACATGACTTACGACAACACTTCCTTGTCTTTCTATCAAATTAGCAATTTTATAATTTCCTGCCTTGGCAGATAGGCTTATATTACAAGGAATTGCAAAAAACAACAACAATGATGCAATACCTCAAAACCAAACTAAACCAAACCAAATAATAAAAAAAAAAAACAGGAAGAAATTTACTAGATATCATTATACTACATGACTTACAAATCTGTAAATTCTCACTTCTACTTTTTGGAAGGAACATATTTTGAAAGTTCAGCTTGAGTTATTTTAAGACCTTGTGTCCTTGTTGCATTTCTTCTAATATGGTGCAAAATATATACATTGCACTATACCACAAGAAGTAAAAAAAAGGTATGGGCATACAGCTGCTATTATGGGCAATAATAATTATCATTCCTGTACTTTCTCAGTCAGACAAGGAATATTAGGATTAACTTTACAGGTTGTTAACATTCAATTAGAGAAAGTTCAGTTCTGGGTTTGAACTTGGCAGTATGTGTTTTATACTTCTTCACTACATAAAATTTGTTGGTATATAAAAACTTTAATTTTAGTTTAATAATTACTTGCCACATATTTTCAAAGCTAAATAAGTTCTTATCTTAATGTGAAACATTGCAAGAAAATAATGTACAATGCAGAAACAGGATAAATACATGCATATATATTTTTATTGTATTCTAGGTTATATATACATCATCTTCTTGTAGACCTGCACATAAATTAGTTCAATTTCTATTGAAGTATTGCTTCATCAATCAGTAATGCCCCAGGGGCCAGTTATTACTGTTACAGAAATTCATCTTTAAAGCAGAGTAATGTTTCATCATTATATTTGTGTCATGATTACTCTGGCAGGTTAATTTCAAAGATAAGTTATTGAGCATTCAAGAGTATTTGTCAAACAGACAAATGAAAACATTTTGTATATTCATTTTCTGAAATAAGAAGCCAGAATTATTGAAGAGTTGACAAGGTCTGAAGTTGAAAACATTTGCTACATTCTGTGTCAGGAATTTCTTAACACTCAACAATGGAAAGAAATAAAAAGTGAGTCTTCCAAAATTCTTTGTAATTCTCACGGCCCAGATAATACTTGTGCAGTTCTGGCTCCCTGAGTTGTAGAAGTATTGCCAAAACCAGAACATATCTACTTTTTGTTTTTGAAGCATTCAGAAATACATTTTTCTTTTGCACTGATCATATAAGTAGAATGGTCTTTAAACACTTTACCTAGAGGATTTCTACATAAAATCTTACGAATATAACAACAAGTCCAACATGTCATTGAAATGTACTGTCAGCAAGCTCAGTTAAATGCAGTGATTCTGGGAAGTAGACATCAGGATGGGAGGAAATAAATACCCAGGGACATTGCTGGTTACCAACCCCAGAGGTACTTAGAAGACATGTAGAAATGGGTCTCAGGTACATGATTTAGTGGTGGACTTGGTAGTGCTGCATTAACAGCAGCATTAACAATGATCTTAAAGGTCTTTTCCAATCTATATGATTCCATGGTTCTATTCTATGATTGTTCAATTTCCAAGAATTCAGATAATACCCTCTGAATATGTCAGCTGAAAACTACTTATAAGAGCAAATTTTCTATGAAGTGCCAAAAACTTATGCCATAAAAACCAGGCTTTGTCCCAGACATGTCATAATGGAAGCATCTAAACTCTTGAACTGGATTTGTAAACATTTGGTCAGTATATAAAACTGCTTATGGTTATGAATGATTGCATGGGGAAAAAAAATTACAATTAGTGAAAGTAAGTTACTCCTCCCCATAAATTTATGAGGGTACATATTTATGTCTTTAAGAGTAATATCTAGTTTGTAATTCAACAGACTTAGAGTTCCATAAGATTTATCACTAATTAATTTTTCATTTATGGTGTGTAACATACCTGTTAAACTTCCACTTACTTAAGCTAGTTACCCACTGCAAATGAAAGACAAGAAAAGGCACCAAGAAGATGTCATTAGGAACTGTTCTTTGTATAGAGTTGCAAGTTTTCTTGTAATTGAACAGCTTCCAAAATGAACAGGTCTGTAAATCTTAAGGAACATGTTTGTCATCACTAGGTACAACTTTCAAAAACAGAACTGCTACATGCATTCCCAAATAAAGCATTACATCTTTTGAATCAACTTGCTTGCCTTTGTGGTTTAGAACATAACCATATGTCTTGCTATCTTAATTAAAATGAGTCTGTCTAGAAGCTTGAGGTTGCGTGTGACAACAAAGATGACAGAAAAAAGTTGTGTATAGAAAATAAAAAGAGATGATTAAATGCAGACTACATCTATCCCCCAGCAGTTACAGCTTTAGCTTTTATTCCCTCATTCTGAAGTCCTGATTTCACTGACTGTAGTGAAGACTATTTCTCCCAGCTGGTGTCTCTGAAGCAGTTACTGACTTAAAATATACAAACTAAACACACCTAGAATAACTTTTTTTTTTTTTTTTTTTTTTTCCCTAAGACTGTGTCAATAAACATCTCTTTTAACAGGATTTTGGAAAATTTTTGTGCATGATTGCATGCTTCAAATTCAGGATTGTTGCTTGGTTGGGTAGTCAGGGCAATTTTGTGAAAGAAAACAGAGGAAAGCTTAGCAGAGATGATATATCAACTCCCTCATATACATTTGATGTGTAGGACTTTT
Source organism: Parus major (assembly GCF_001522545.3). Classification (NCBI taxonomy): domain Eukaryota; kingdom Metazoa; phylum Chordata; class Aves; order Passeriformes; family Paridae; genus Parus; species Parus major. The sequence continues at coordinate 15,200,125 of NC_031773.1, forward strand.
TTCTTTATTCATTTCAAAGCTTTTAGCTTCTGTTAATCTTTATATTACTGCATTTTCAATTTCCCTTCCTGCAGACAATATGAAATATGGGGATTCTGCCATTTTGATCTGATGTTTTATTTACATTACTTGCTTTAGACTAGATCAAGCAGGACTGTCAATCCAGTGCCAGGACAGCAAGATCTGTTGGTTTCTACACCTAAATAGGTTGTCCTTTCAGTCATCCATGACTCATGCAAAGGGAGAGGCAGAGGCTTTTGCTGTGAACTACAAATGAATTTGTAAAAATTCACATATTTTACCAGTATTTTTGACATGTGATAAAAACAACCATAAGCCCTCTAAAATGTCCTTTTTCAAATTAATCAAGCATGATATAACAATGTCTTGTATTCTGTTCCACCAATGCTGTGATGAAGACAGGAAAACATTTATCAGTGTCATATCTTTCTTCACAGAAAAAGACATAAGGGGAAAAAAAAATGCTCCACTTGTGAAATGAGGCCTTAAGCAGTACAGTATCTCGATACAGGATGTATTTTATGCTCTGTGCCCATCACTTACCTTCTCTATGTGCTGTAATCAGCAAAAGATGTAACAATACATTCTTTTCCTGCTTGGAAGAGCAGAAAAGTGGCCCACATGGCACATTACTGCAGGATGCCCTGAACAGTCTTACAGGAGGAAACAGCTATTTTTATTGTGAAAGTGGTGTGTCCATTCCTTCGTTCTTTATTATTACTTGTGTCTATAAGAGAAGACCTAATAAGGAACTGGGTCCTCTTATCCCTAGCATTACATATTCAGTGAGAAAACAGGTCTGCCCTGTAACAGGAAGGTCAGTGTTTAATAATATAACTGTTGCAATAATTCTGCCCTAATTCCATGGTAACAAGACGGTCAACTGCTTTTTGTGTTTGCTGCACCATCACAGAAAGCAAGATGATTGACTTTAGCAAAGAATAATTGGAAGATGAGTGCTTCTTTTTTCATGTAATGTGGTACAGTCTTTTCTTATTTGGATCAACATTCAATTTAAAATAGATTTTTCTGTAGCATTTGCAGGTCAGTGAACAAAAGCTTTCCTCCTTGAAATACAGGAGCAACTTCTCAATTTCCTGTGATGTATATAGATCTACATGGCAAAACATCTACTTTGACAGCACAGAAAAATTGCGTTTGAGGCAATTTTTTGGCAGAGTAATAAAGGAAAAGTGAAGTGGTTTAAATTCAGGAAAGCTGATGGAAAAGTTTGGAAGGATACAAATGTGAGTTGTAAGGTGATTTTCTGAATATAATATTGCTATATAACATTGTTTAAATATTATAAAGGCTTTTGTCCTGTATAGGGCAATGTTGAATGCTATCTTGCACAGAATTAATTCAGTGATAGTCTGCACACATGCAGGAGGGTGGACTACAGTGGACTACAAAACAACCTCTTTGCAAGTAGAACCTTTAGAAGCTTGAGTGCCATGGGTTCCCCCAAGTTATTTGCAAAAGTCTAATCAGGCTCATAAAAACATGAGGATTTAGGTCAACAACAGCATATTCTCCGAGGGAGGGGAATAAAAGTGATGCCAATGGTCGGGAATTGGGGAACCTGCAGAAAATCAGACTTTTGTTAGCTCATGAATATTATAAAACTATTAAAGATCAAATCTGAGCTCCTGCACAGAGGAAGTGGAAAAAATAGGAGACTACTGAGTAAGACATAGCAGGAGGTAGGATTTCTTTACTGTTTCTCTCTGTGCCTCCAAATACATATATTTAAATAAAAAAAACAGGCTATGATAAGTCTTACCTGTATCCTCCATACAGTATTGGCTCAGGATCCAACAGCACAGTCCATCCACAAACACAGAGGATGAACTGTATCCAGATGTTTTTCTTTGTCAACATTTCTTCCACCTCTCATTTCATATACTTACTCCTTTAGCAATACAGCAGTGGTCTGACTATGCTAAAAAGTTCCTGCCAACTTGCTTCCTTTTGTTTTCTTCATAGTGGAACAAGGAAGCTCTCTTTCAGTTTTGCAGAGGGAAAAAAATACATTCAGCCAGTATCTGCTTCACAAATAGCCTGTCTGTCTCCTCTTTCTCACCAGAATGAGTGTCATCTTAAAAGTTCAACATGACCCAGAAATGTGTACTCACAGCCCAGAAAGCAAACTGTATCCTGTGTGTCAAAAGAAATGTGAGAGGAAAGTAAAAAGAGCTGATTCTCCTCCTCTGCACATTTCTCATGAGACCCCATCTGGAATACCATGGACAGCTCTGGTGCCCCCAACATAAGCACTTGGATCTGCTGAAGTCCAGAGGATGAACATGAACATGATCAGAGGGCTGGAACACTTCTCCTGTGAAGACAGGCTGAGAGAGTCAGTTCTGTTCAGCCTGAAGAAGGCTTTGGGCAGATTTTACAGCATCTTCCAGTAGCTGGAAAGCCAGAGAGGGACTTTGTACAAGGACTTGTAGTGATAGGACAAGAGGAAATGGCTTCAATTTGAGAGAGGGTAGATTTAGATGAGATATAAGGAAGAAATTCTTTATTCTGAGGGCAAAGCTGGAACAGGTTGCCCAGAGAAGTTGTGGATTCCTCGTCCCTGCAAGTGAGCAAGGCCAGGTTGGATGGGGCGTTGAACAAACTGTGGAAGGTGTCACTAGCAGTGGTGCCTTGAAACTAGATGGTCTTTCAATTCCCTTCCAACTCAAACTTTATAATTTTGTACATTTTCTTTTTAGTTTTAAGGGCTATTGTATTCATACAGTCATTAAATGGTTACTGTTACATAGTTGAATTTGTCCCACCTACTGAGGAAAATGCATTTATTCTGCCTTCTGACTGAGAATGGAAAACTCACAGGAAAATTCTAGGAAAGATAAAATCTTATCAAACATGTTTATTTATTTATAGGAATAAGGAGAAGGTAGATTCACTGAAATAGAGAAGGAATGCCTCAGAGGAACAATGGCCTTATGCCAATGTCATGTCTCAGAGTATTAAATGTTTTGATTAAAAAAATCATTTTAATTTTTACACAATTAGGACATCTCATTTCTCATATTTTCCAAATGGTTGTGAGCTCACTTTTTATGCAATATAAAATAAATAATATAAAATAAAATTAATCTTTATTTTGTGTAAAGTAATCAATAATGCATATCATATAGATGTCTTCTCTGTGCCTCATTTAAGGCACACTGCAACTGCAGTGTGTAGAATAGACCATTACCTGAGGTAAACAGCAAGTCACCTTGATTTACACTAGCTGAAAATGTGACTTGGTAACTGTAAATCAGACACTTATATAATTAGGTCAAATAAAATCTGAGGTGGATTTAGGATACTTAAACAACTTTCTACCTTCAGTTTCAGCCAAACAGAAGCTCTGGTATTTCAGTTACTGTGAAACTAACCACAGGATGATTATTAATCAATAATGACATTTTGTCGTGGAAACTAGTGATTCACAGAAGGATTTGGGGGTCATTGTAGCTAATCAGCATGACCTTTTAGCACAATACTGTAGTGAAAGGGCCTAAGGAAATCTTTGTATATATATATATATATATATATATATATAGTGGATAAAACAAAAGAAAATAAAGCAATTTGGCCTCTTCACATTCCACAGGCAAAATTTCAGCTGGATTATTGTCTCCCATTTCAGTGTCCTCGCAGCAAGAAAGATATGGCAAGACTGAACACAGTTTATAAACAAGAGGTACATGGAGATCAAGCATTGGCCATAAACCCTATGATGTAAAATTGAGGTTACTGATATCCAAGAAATCCCATCTTTACTCCATCTGCACCATTGGGTGCTACTGTTAAAGGAAGAATGTGCTGGGGTATGACAGAGTAGCAGGCCTGGCAGCAGCAGCCACAAAACACTGGAAATCAGGATCTTGAGGGATGGAAGAAAGAGAGCAGTAGAGCACAGATTCTGGACTTTAAAAAGATTATGACTGTACAAGGATCTCAAAAACAGCAGAAAGTTACAGTGACCCAATGAGCATGATACTTGGAACGTTCAAAATTTTAACCAACAAAAACATTCCTTCCTAGAAAATAGTGTCAAACTTAAAGTGAAACTAATGTTTGCATAATCTAGTTTCATAATCTAGTTTTATAACAGTCAGGAAGCATTCCAAAATAAAATATATACATTAACAAAGAAATTTTTAATATTTTCAAGGAATATACAATTATTTTATATACATTTATGAAGGAAATTATGCAATACTTTAATATAGTTTATTACCTTAATGATTAGAAATTTTTTAGTTTAATTTAAGAGTGAAGGCACGAAGTCCTTGGCCCAATTGGAAACATTCCTTCTTCCAGTCTTGATATGAAGTTTTTAAAATCCTACTTTAAAGATTTAAATTTCTTCCTATGTGAAGTTTCTAGGTTTCTCAGTTGTGTATTAAAGCAGTTACAACAGAATGGATGATAATTTCTTGCTTCTAGCTAACGAGGTTGTATCAGTTTTTGAAAATATAGTATGAATGCAAATAGATTGCAATGATTGTAGAAAACAAGCATAGAACTTTCTTATTCAGAGCATCAGTTCTGAAAAACAACAGCAGCAAAGAAAAAAAATGGTAATATACCACATAGTATGTGTGAAAAATTTCTACATAGTATTTGTGGACAAAAGCAGTAAAAATTTAAATATTTTCCCAATATAGAAACTTCTAATCACAAGCAGGCTTTCAAATATTTTCTCCAATTACTTGAGCTTCTTTCAGAACAGAGAGTTAGAGCCCATGACCATCCCTCACTCAGGGAATTATGATATTATTCTCTTAGTGTTATTATTCAGGCAGGGTACCAAAAACAAAAGCCTGTCTGGGCAGCTGGAATGTCAGTGAATGGACCACACCCAGTCAGGATGAATGCAGTCTTTGATCTAGAGGAAGGTGTCCCTGCCCGTGGCAGGGAGATTGGAACTAGATCATCGTTAAAATCCCTTCCAATCCAAATTATTCTATGATTCTATGATCTTGGACTTCTGTGCCAACAGTTGTCCACTTCTAAAATAAATTGGAAATTGCTTGTTCTTACACAATTTATTTTTTTTGATGACAAGCTATTACTGTGAAACATTTAAAGTGAATTTTAACTGACAGGAGCAAAACTTAAAATAAATTCATCTTTCTGTTTGACCTCAAGATAATGCTTAAACAATGAGAGATGACAGAGTGTGAGTAATGAAGCTATAATTCACACCTTGTGCATGAGTAGGTACAACAGTGCAGCCTGAGTGTTGTTAAATTCACAAAGTGTAAAACATTATGCCATAACTCAACAACAACTCAACTCTTAATTTAAACAAATAAATAGAATTGGAACAAGGTAAAGAAATGCCAAACAGCAAAACTGATACTACAGCTTGGTAATTTTGTGCAATATTACATCTAAAAAGAAGCGTTTCTAGGTATTCTTTACTCATATGGAAAAGATAAACAACATTTTCCTGTAGGTTTTCAGAGGATTCAGAAGTGCTTATCTACAAGCTGCCAGACCAGGTGGGCTCTGAGTGACGTGTGCTGTGTTTGTGCTCAGATGCTTGCCAGCTGCTGTGAGGTGCATGGATAAGTGTTCCAGCAGCAGCACAGGTACCCCAGCCAGGAGAGCTAAAACATTTCTGTAGAGACAGGAAAACAAAGAGGACATTTTAAAACTCTCAGTTCTGAAAATGTAATGAACGTAACACAGGGTTGTACCTTACAATGACCTTCTTCTGTTTTTATATATAGCTTCCAAGTTACTTACTGCTGCCTGAAACTCAGGAGTGTAGGCGGTGTCTATGGATCTTTTCAAAAGATTATTTAACTCTTTGTGCATTTGGCCTTCAGCACAAAGGGAAGATAAAAGCTGTAGGAATTCCATGTTTGTCTGGGGTTTTAACATTATCTTCACAGTCTGTTAAACTACTGCTTTTTCATTAGTCCAGTTCTGAATAATAATATTTTTATTGAAAGTTTTGTGTAAGAATCATTGTTTTCTGGTAATGCTTATTTATTATTTCAATTAGCTTATAATGCACTTTTCCTTAAAAAATTGAAATGTAAGATTTAAGAAACTTATTTTGCTTTTCCATCCTTGTAATAATGAAGAAACAGCAAAGGAAGTCAGATCTGATCCAGAATAAAAAATAAAGGCCCTCAAGCACAGGCAAATTTAGTCAATCAATTAGGCAGTCCTACCATTATTTTCTCCAACTGCAGCGAAAGCAGTTAGGGGTAACTAGTCTGGATCTGACAGATTCTGTCATTATCTTTTTTCAATCTCTACAAAGTTCATAATTAGGAAGATTATGATAATGATTTAGATTTTAATAAAAGTTTCTGTGAGGAATTAAAATATTTAGTTTGTATATAGATGCTGAAGTTATTATCTCTTATTTCCTTTCCTGGGTACCCAAACTAAAGCTAGTGTCAGTTATATCAAAGATGTTTTTCATTGTCACCTTTGAAAAATCATAAATTCCGATGTTTTAATTTAATTTCTTTTTCTATCTTCATTGCATATATGTTTGACTTTTTATAAGGAAAAGACTTTTCAACTATCCCAAAATGTTAACTTAAAAATTAAAATGCATTTAAAGGTATTTGTGTTGCTCATGACATAACCCTGCAAAAATCTTCACTAAAGAACAAGATTTGCATCAAACTTGTTACAGCTATAGGAAAAACAATGTATTCAAAAGCAACACTGATGGGACTCTTAGGAGTCCTAATGCAGCTAGAATTCAATAGATAGAATGTGAAAATTATTAATCTTTCAATAAATATGTCTGTTAAAATTTTAAATGTTCCAAGTAGTTCTGAGCAGTGAAAGAACTAAATGGAAAGGCTCTGGTGAAGAATACAGGGTGTTTCTGTTTTTCATAGAAAGCAAGTTCAGAAAGATGTATTTCTAAAAGAAAAACTAAAAATTGAATATCATTATGCATGCAGAAGAATTATGGTCTGTGCTCCTTCTTCAACTTAAATAAGTAAATTGTTATATATGAATAATAATAAACCACTGACAAATACTGAATATGTTACTAAGAATGCAACTAAGCGGTTAAATAGGTGGAATTTCTTTATTCTTATATTAGAACACATTGCTCATAACAGTAACATACTTAGGAGATTCATTGTTTATCAAACTTTATATAATAATCATTAACATATGTTTGTTTAAAATGTCACTAATACAATTTTTAGGTTTGGCAAAAATGGCCTAGAGATAATTATTTGACCTCCTTCCTTTTTTGTAAAATACTTTTGGAAACAAATACCTCAACTTAAAAAAGGCTTCAGTGCTTCGAACACTTCGGACTGGTTAAAACAATTTTATGCAATATTATCAGTTAAAAGCTGCATAATTGAACACTTAGATCAAGTGTTACAAGACAAGAGCTGAAACTTTACTCATTTCTTCAGGAGAACATGACAATTGAATAATCATGGAAATTAAGTACTTTCTATTGCACCAAGAACACAATACAGTGAAAGACCGATAAGAAGCAAAATGCTTAGTCTTCAGTTTAATAAGTAACTCAGTCTTTGATCTGAAATAAGAGCTTGAATAAGAAAACTTAAAAAAAAAAAGGATCAATTTTTCCCTATTCTTAAACTGCAGTACAACGTTTGGAATAAACTCTTTGGATTGCCAGAATTGCCTTAGTGTTTTGTATTATTTACATTAAGAAGAGCTACTGGATCTTTGGGTACCAAGAATGGAATGCAACACTGAAAAGTACATGATACATCAATGACTATATATTCTTAATATTTAATATAAATTTGAGAACCATGGAATAATTTAGGTTGGAAAAAACTTTTGAGTTTGTCCATTAACCCAGTACTGCCCAGTTCAGCACTAAACCATGTCCAGTGCCACATCTACACATCTTTTAAATATCTCCATGGATGGTGAATCAATCACATGGGCAGCCTGTTTCAGTGTTTGACAACCTTTATAATGAGGAAATTATTTCCTAATATTCAATTTAAATCTCTCTTGGTTCAACCTAAGGCCATCTCCTCTTGTCCTGTCATCTCTTACTTGGGAGAGCTAACCAACTCATCACAACCTTCTTTCAGGCAATTGTAGAGAGCAACATGGTCACCCTTGAGCCTCCTTTTGTCCAGACTAAACACCCCCAGCTCCCTCAGCTTCTCTTCACAAGTCTGTTCTCCAGATCCTTCATCAGCTTCTTTGCCCTTCTCTGGCTGCACTTGCCCTTCTTTGAACATTATATTTGGATTTTAAATCTAAACATTTGAATAATGTATTTGCTTTCTCTTTGTGTTTCCTCCCAGTCTCTATTTCTTGTCTTTTCAAGTACATTTTCTAATGTACTCCTAAGACATGTTATATCTTTCACAAAACATCATCATAGGGATAGTGAAGGTATTTTTCCTGATTTATTATAAATATTAAAAAGTTATGACATGCATGCATTAGTACATCCCTTTTAATTTATAGAATTATGGGCAAATTCATTCAATGGCTATAAGAGTCTACTTTATATCTTATTCTCTCATACACAAAAGACCCCCAGAAAAATATTAATAGGGTTTGGTTTGTAGTGTAATACATGAACATGTAGAATCCACCTATTAATAATTAGAAATTTTCAATATTTTAAGGCCTTGCATCCTCTCACATGAATAAAAGAGCAGCTTTCCAGCAAGGACAACAGGATTGGTATATGAAAATAACACAGAAGAGTGCACTGACTCACAAAAGATTGCTATGGGAATTAGCAGACTGTCCCTAGACAATAGGAAGCATTTTCAGCTGATGATAATTCTAGAGAAAAGGTGGCAAGTGCATGCATACAATAGATTAGGTAAATAATTGACAAAGATTATAATGTCACTGTGGTAACAAATTTTAGAAAATATTAATTTAGCAGAATTTAAAAATGAAGATTAGATTATCTGTTAGATACTTATAGTCTTTTTCTTCTTGAAGTATTATTGGTTTTTGCATATATTGGGTTTTACAAAAAGACACTGTGTTCAGAAGATTTTTTCAATTTTATTAAAACTTTTGATATTTGATGTTATCTTTAAACGGCTCCATGAAATGGATGTGCCTTAGAGATCATTATGAAATTACTCTGTTTAATATTTTAAACATAGATCTTTAATAGCTAGTTAGAAGTTTTAGATGCATTGTTTGTAACTAACATTGTTAATTGTTTTCACTCCAGCCAGTGATTTCTGATAGCCTTCTTTGCCACACGGGTGCACTGCTGGCTCGTGGCCATCTTGCTGGCCACCAGGACTTCCAGGCTCTCTCCACAGAGCTGCTTTCTAGCTTCTGGAAATCCAAATGTGAATTGGTGCATGGGGTTATTCCTCCCAAGTACAGGAGATCCATGTGTCTTTTCCACGTAAGAAACATACTTCTGCAGCTTTTTAATGTATAACCTATAGGCTGTTCATTCAAGTACGTTTTTGAGAATTAAGAAATGCAACTTAATTTCTACAGAGAGAAAAGGAAGCTATCTTTAAGAACTCAAAATTCCACTTTTCTTCAGCTTTGTGAGGTTCCTGTATTTCCATTTCTCCAACCTGTTGAGACTCCTCTGGATGCCCTCCTTCCATTTTGTTTGCAAAGCTCCTGAGAGTGTAAACTGTCCCTTTATCCTGATTATTGATGAGGCATTAATTTCTGTACTGACTTGGCCCTAGGGTACAGTAATGGTGACTGGTTTTCAGATGATGCTCATGCTACTAACTACAACCATTTAAGCCCAGCACTGCATCCAGTTTTCAATTTGCCTCACTCCTGACTCAATTTGTCCACTTATCCAGCCTGTATTTCACCAGTTTATCAACAAGGATATGAGAGAAGACAGTGATGAAAGCCTTGCTAAAGTCAAGATAAGTATCTCCTTATCCACCAAGTCAGTCATTTCATTATAAAAGGCTATCAGCTTGGTAAGACGGTATTTTGCTTTCAGAAAGTCTATGCTGTTGCTCAACTTCCAGTCACTTTCTTGTTCTTCTCAAACTTGAGTTTTGTCATGACATCCTTGTTCATCTGCAGGTCTCCTGTCTCCTTGGCTTTATTTTTCTGCTCATAGGAATGGAACATTCTTGAGCTTGAAGCATGTGATATTGGGAAGGATGAGGTGATCCCTCCTCTCTCCAGGATGATCTTCCATCGTTTTCTGCAAGAGGAACCTTGACCAGATCAAAGTCTGCTGCCCTGTTGTCCAGAACAGTGATTCTACCGTTTGCTTTGTTCCTTCATTTGCCTTGTTCCTTTCTCTCAGGATCCTGGATTTCACCATCTCACAATCACAGCAGCCAAAGCTGCCTTCAAACTTTTACATTCCTCAAAAGATCTTTTTTATATGTAAATATATCCAACAGAGCACTTCTCCGATATCCATATCCAAACCCACACCTGTAACCCTTCACTTCAGTACTCCAGGTGTGTGAGTATCCCAAGAAATCTCTGCAATCCTAACTGTATCTGCCCTGAACTGTTGTGTGGACTTCTAGTTCTGTGTATCCCATTCTCTCTGTATTAGTGTACAGGCATGGCAGAGAAGCACTGAGTGATGTTGGTTTTCCAGGAAAATACTAACAGCTTCCCCTTATGCTGTTCTCTAAGCATCTCTTCATTTGTGTGAGTAGGGCTTAGAGTGGGACTCCTTCCCTGTTTTGTTGGCTATAAGGCATCTCACATCATCTTTCTTCCTTTGCTTGAAAACCTAGTTCACTATTTCTTCACTTGTTTATGAGTTCTCAGCTCCCTGCACCCTTGTGTTAAAGGCTTCCTGACCAGATTGGCCAGTCTCTTGGCATTGCTGTTCTTAAACACATGGCCTATGCAAACAGTAATAGTGGCCATAAATGACATAATGATTGTATCCTAGAGAACATTCAACTTATTCCTGATCTTTTCCTAATCATTACTGAGATCTTAGCCTTATCAGAGTAGTAGATAAGAAGTAAATATCAGATGAGGATACAAAACAAATGAAGCTAAAGGTCTCTGTTGACCTAAATTGAGTCAGCCATTACCAATTTTTAGTTTTTCCAGTAGAACATATTTTAGTAACAGATGTAAGAGAAGATCCTGAGGTTACATTACAGTCATATATAGAGAGTTCTTTCTAGGTTTATTTGGCTTGGAATATTAACTACCAGTTTCCTCAAAATGCTGGCAAGTCTTAGCCAGCCGGGTTTCAATTATTATTGCTAAATATGTCTAAATGTTGTTATTTTTTCCTCCTGGCCTGGCAGTGCTTAATACAAATATGCTTTAAACTTCCCCATGTAAAAACATCACAGTACAAAACTCCCCATATTTAAATCAAGACAAATTCTACCTTCCTTCAAATTAGGGAAGGCTTCATGTTTTTTATCTTTTGTCATTCAGGTAAAAATACAAGTTGTAATGCAGGTCTCTAGTCCAAGCTCCAGTCCAAAGCAGGGTCAGACATAGTTTCTCAGGTTTGTATCCAGTCAAATTTTGACAACCCCCAAGGACAGAGATTGCAGAGTCTTCCTGGAACACCTCTTCCAATGATTTGCTGTCCTCATGATGAAAAGGTTTCTCCTGTATCTGTGTGGGTGCTCTTGTTTCAGCCTATATAATTTTCTCTTCTCACAGTGCACGATTGTAAAGAGCCTGGCTCCATCTACTTTATGTCTTCAGAATTACCAGGGCTGCTGTAAACATCTGAACAACATCTCCTGACTGATAAAGACTAGCTCTCCTGCACTCTTTCCAGGGGAAGTACTCCAGGCCCTGACCATCGTGGTTACTTTGTGCTGAATGTACTCAACTCTATTAAAAACATTCCACTACTAGGGGCCAAAACTGGGAACTATATCATTCCAATATTGTATTTCAGCGAAATAATAGATATTCCATTAAAGGACCAGCCATAGTGCTTTCAATTACATATACAAGTATTTTAAACTACAATTTTTCTTCATATATTTCAAAGATGATGCAGAAGAAAGAATCTTAAGCTGATGGAACTGAAGAACAATGCTTCCTAAGATACAAGGGTACCAGGAAATGAATAAAACTAACATCAGTGGCAAAATGAAATAATGAAAAGTTTCCTGGGTAAAACAGTCAAAAAAAGTACAAGAGAAAACCACAAGAAAATAAAATCCATCAAACTATATTCAACAAGAATTTGAAAACTCTTTTAAGAAATCTTTAAGGAAAATATCTGTGAAAGTAATAAGGAAATACCAGTACCTTGTGTTTTAACTATTCTATACTCTTTCCATTGTATCAGTTTTAAATATGATAAATTGCCATAGAAAATTTAGCCAACTTGATGTTGGTTTGTCCTTCTGAATTGAAAGAGAAAACTCAGTATTGTAACTGTTCTGAAACCCAGTGCCTTCTTTTTCAAGACAAATGCTTATCTGTATCCAAGGGTGAAAGTATCTGAGACAGCAGCTAATGACAGGACAAGAGGGAATGACTTCAAATGGAAAGAGGGCAGGTTTAGATTAGATATTAGAAAAAAAATATTTACTGTGAGGGTGATGTGGCATTGGAACAGGTTACCCAGAGAAGCTGTGGATGCCTCATTCCTGGCAGTGCTCAAGGCCAAGTTGGATGGAGCTCTGAGTAACCTGTTCTAGTGAGAAGAGCCCATGTCCATGGCAGAGGGGTTGAAACCGGATGATCTTTGAGGTCCTTTCCAACCCAAATCATTCTGTGATTCTATGAAGTATTCTCTTGTTTAAATGAGTGGTCTGGGAGAAGTCAGATCACTGCAAGGTTGTGAATAAAGTGATTTACTGTGCAGGTTGCTAAATAAAAATATATTATCAGTGCCAAACTACAAAATTGCTGTGCACTCTTCATATGTGATATTAAAAACTACTTTAAAAATGGTTTCCTTCTGTCATGTGCCTTGTTTTTTCCTTAGGTGGCCTTTAAGGACTGTTGATAAATTTGAGAACTGTAGGTAGCATCCAAGAAAGGGATCACCTCAGTAATAACTTCTTGAGAGAATACAGATTTCTACATCAAATTCTGTCTAATTTTGTTATATACCTAGAATCTTACTCAAATGACACCATAAACGGTAGCATATGCTAGATTTTGTAGTCTAATAAATAATACACTGATTTTGGCAATTATTATATCCTTTTTCAAGTCATGATAATCAGTGTTTGGAAGACTGTAAAATATTGAAGTTTGTTTAATTGGCAAACAAACAAAAACGTCTGAAATACCAAAGATAACTCATGAAAGCATAAGTACTTTTCTGTTTTGACAATTAGATTTCTATAATTTTTTATATTTCTTAACATGAAACAGACTGTAATGTTTTTTCTTTTTTTTCAAATGATAATTTAATAATTTGAGCTCTCTTTAAAAGATTGTCATATTTAAACTTTGTTGAGACATGCAAGTAATTGCCAAATTTTAGTGTGAATTACAGAATATGTAATTGCTGGAATGAGAAAGGTTATGCTGTATTTCAAACAATCATTTTGCCAGAATTTATTTAGAAATCGATTTCTGATATTAATCTTGCTATTTACATCACAAAGGGAAGTCTGATCTGGGTTCTTTCTTTTTTCCCCCCAGGAGTTTGCTCTTAGGAGTCACTTACTTGATCAGAGTGGGGTATAATGATGAAAAAGTCTCCTGGCCACAGCGGTTTTATCTGTGGGTAAGACTTATCCCATCATTAATCTCTACAACTGCTTTTTCCTCCTGTTTCTTCTCAAGAAGAAAGTGCAGACATAGGAGTGGGAAACTCAGAGCACCAGGGAGAGGTCAATGAGAAGGACTCAGTCTTCTCTTTGAAAAATGAAGATTTCTTCTGGCTGTGATCACAAACTGGGATCCATGCTTTTGTAATCTCAGATTGTTGCAGTGTACATTACATGGACTATATTTGCAGCCTGTTTGGAAACTAAACTTGGTCCAAAATATAGAAGCTCCTTCACTACAGAAGAGATTCAGAGATAACTGGTGACAGTGTGACTGGAGATAAGAGCCAGGTCCCCAGACAAAAAGGAAGCCAAGAACAAGAAGTGCTTATTTCAAAGCTCTAGCAAATAAAAGGAGGAACAGTCAATATGGAGAAAAGAGCAGACTGTATATAAAAAGTATATAAGAAATTCCTTTAAATCTTCTACTATAAAATGATATGGCAAATTATATATCAGGGAGTAAATGTTCCACCAACTGAACTGGGAAAATGTACTACTATGATCAGGCTGGTTTTAATCACTTCTTGTGCCTGAATCTTTACCATCTGCTACCAGCCACTGGATCAGTAGCAGGAGAATGAGCTGACAAGATAATTGCTCTTGTCTACAGCCACAATAGTTGAACAATGACCCTCTACACCTGACACTGGTGAGGAGCTGTTAAGTACATGCCTCTAAGCCTGCTTACTTTGTTTTGCTCTAAAACTTCAGGGCTCTAAAATTAAATGAGAAGAGTTAGATTTGTCTTTAAGCCATAATTTTGTGGGTTTTTTCAGTTTGTGGGTTTTTTCAGACTATTGAATAACTTTTTACTCAATTCCAGGTTACATGTTTGTCCTCTGGAGCTTTATCTGTCTCTGTGAAAGAGAAAAGCTTAAAAAAATTGAGTTCTTGAAGGCATGTGTTAGAGGATACAAAAAAGTCTTGCTTTAAGGTTGTTTATTCCTACTTATTTTCCAAACAACAGTAAAATCAGAAATCTGTTCTACACTGCTCTGTGAAAGGCATAGCAGTATGAAATTTAGTTGGAAGTTTACAGCTCTACGAAATTATTTTAAAATTTTTGAGATGTGCATGTACAAAAAACAGAGAAATCAATTAACATAACTATTTAGAGTATTGTTGCTGAAAAATAAACAGCTTGGAAATGCTATTTATTTTTTGGAAGTAGATGTATTACTTTCTGTCAGCTAATACTTTAAAAATAAGAAGAAAGGACTTTTTACCACCACAAGAGCCTGAATTGCACTTGACAAATTGTCTCCAGTCAAATATTCTTTATAGGAGATAATTGGAAGAAGTCATTTTAAGTCCCAGTAGCTGTATCAGACTGAGGGCTACTTACAAAAATATCCTTACCCTGTAGCTGAAGGAATGAACAGTGGTTTATGTGTGACAGTTGGAGCTAAGATGAAGTGTGCTTCTACTTCAACTATAACACAAATGGGAATAGCAGGTACAAGCTCTGTACTATATGCCAAAAGTAAAATAACTTGAAGAGCCATGCTGAATACTGATAAAACATATCCTTAATACCAAAATAAGATGCAAAGCAAGCAGGAGGAGGCTTGCTATTGCAAAAATATTAGTAGAAAGAAGAAAATATATTCCTGTTTCTCATCTAATGAACTAAGTTTCTAGTAAAGAGGTTAATTGAGAACACCCTATTGATGTCCAGATTTTAAACTTTAGGAGCTTTAACTTAGGCATGTAACTTATGGATAAATTTTAGGATATAATTGAAAATATCATCTTTAATTCCCTGAATAACAAGAAGAGACAGATGCCTTTGAGGACCTTTACAGGGACAGTCTTCCTGTCTAAGTGTTCAATCATACGCAAGCGCAACCTTTTTTTGAACCTTTTAATGCCTTAGATTTTCAAAGGCATCTTCTTCTCTCCAGTGACTATTGACATTTTATTCAAGTGCATTGCTTTTCTCTACTATCATCTACATTTTAGGCATAAGAGCATTGACAGAGCCATGCATGCTAGTCAAGAAAACTCACCATGCCTTGTTAGTGGAACTGGAGCGAATACATTGGTGCAGAGGCATACAATTTGTACCCATCCCAAGAATTAACAAAGTCATATGCTTATTAACTGAATAGTATTATTAGTCTCAAACACTTTGGAACTAAATATCCCAGACTCAACTGAAACACAACAATAAACTTGTTCAGTGTTCTTTTGTGATGCTCCAAATACATAAATGGCTATTGTTATATTCCTAGGTACTAGCCTGTGAGGTAAATTTTTTCTCTCATGGTTTAATTGCTGCAAGGGAATAAATTACAAAAGGACTAATCAAATTAATTTATTCTCTAGAACTGCACAAGAAGAAGGCCTTACTGCATACAAAATTACAGGACTCAGGGTTGCAGACATTTTCTCAGTTGGTATATTGGGCTAGTCTCCTTGGATTAAAATGTCCAAATAAGATTTTTCTGATAATGTTTTTAGTTGATTTGAAACATATGACCTATAATAAAGATTAGGTTTTACTCTTCTCAGGAAACATACAGATGTAGAAGCACACTGGCCTAAAGAGATCCTTCACTGGGATATTTTCCTGTGTACCTATTATATGAGAAAAGGATTCTCCAAAAGTTCATGTTATTGAGGCAGGATATCTCCTCACTCAAAGATGTTTTAGTGAGACAGAAGTTTTTGAGCAGAAATTAGAAGTGAGAGAACATTAATTATTTTCAGAACAGAAATTAATGAGAGTAATGAGCTGTACAGGCTGAAGTGAATTTTTGAGCATTGGTACAGTCCTCTCTGTGAATAAATGCTGGATTTAGCCTCAAGTTGCATAAGATCAACACAACTTATAAACACTACATTCATTTCTAAAATTTCTTGTAGTTGTGCAGCCTGGGGAAAGAATACACAGGATAAAACTTGTACATAGAATCGCATAGCTTATGTAAGTTTTCTATACTATAAAAAATGTTTCAGGAGGGTTAATTCTTCAACTTTAGTTTTTGATTGAAACGTTTTCTGTAGTCTTGTCTACATGGTATTTAACACAACTCTTAAGCAAGCACCTAGTTGGCAATTATTTCTTTGTTCTGAAACAGTTGCTTTGGATTTAAATATACTTAAACTGTTAATTGCTAGGATCACTTTTATTACACCTTCCATGTTAATGGCAAAATAGATAGTATAATTATTTTAGAAATGGACTGTATAATAAATCAAAGGTAGCTGTTAAGGTGCAGGAAATGGAAAAATAGAAACTTGCACAGGTGCTGAAGGGTTCAATCTTCAGCCTTAGGAAGAGCTTGGGTTAACGTAATGATAAAGGTACACAAACATTGAGTAGAAAAATAATAAACTTAGGTCCCTGTAGTCTTGAGTAAGTAAGAAATTTATATAAGGTAAAATAGTTTGAGGTTTGAGCTGTAATAATATGATTTATAGAGTAAGCTAGGGATCTAGAAACTATAATAGAGGTGTGTGTATGAGTACGTGACCTGTCAGTTTATTGGCTAAGAGACAGACGCAGTGTAGCAAAATTAAGCAGAGGTGATAGGTTAATAAATAGAAATAAGTTTTGTGTCAACTGTCTATTGGACCAAAATGTTATATATTGCTGTGTGAAGGAAAAACCCGTGACTACCTTGAGCTGTGGCTGACTTGTTGCTCCTCTCTAAATCTCACACCTTCAGACTGGTCTTATCTGGCTTACTTGAGCAATAAATCATCTCCAAGCAAGGTGGTCCCATCCCTCGTTTCTCATCTCGACAACAGTTATTTAAATCCATGAAGATGCTTTCTCCAGTTGTGCCATCTCTTTCAAAGTTCACAGAGGAATTGTGTTTGGAAAATTAATGTGGTGAGCTCTTTGATTAGAAAGGCATCTGTCTGGCTTAGATGCCTTTCACCAAAATTTCAACTGCTTAGGACTTGGCTAACAGCCTAGGTTATTAATTAGGTTGTAAACCTAACAGGTTAAGTACTTTTCAAGGCAAAAATTCCATATGTTTATGAGTACAGGAAACAAGGTGAGATATGAATGTCTCCATTCTCTTGGAGTTTAGTCTGCCTATATTTCGAGGAACAATCTTATAAAGGGAAGTACTGCTGTTTCAGGGATGTTGCCTGCCTTCTGCTCTCTAGGTACAGAGTGAAATTATCCAAGGGTAGTGTAGCCAGAAGGACATGAGATATCTTCACTGAAAGCCACTTTGTAACCCAAAATGAAAGAATTATATTGACAGCAGAGACTCATCTTTCACTCGAAAAATGATTGCACATTATATCACATGACCAACTTTATATATATATATATACAGTGAAATTTATATGGTGAAAAACACAAATAGAATCCCAAGTTGTTATAAACAAATACCTGAATGAATCTGACTTTGTTTTCTTTGAAAAAATAACACAGAACAGAAACTAACTTAGGCAAAAAAAAAAAAAACAACCAAAAACAAATCCCCAAAACATGAAAACCCCAAACCAAAATAATAAAAAACCCAAACCCGCCCTTTAAACAACCATGTCACCACCACAAAGCCATGTGTGCCTCTTTTAATATGTAGATTACATCTCATAAAAGCACAGTACTGGTGCATAATGTATTTCTTTTTTCCAGTATTGTTATGTCCTGAGGTGATACTACTAGCATATTAACAAGTAGACTTAGTGGGGGGCTATTACAAGAAGCATTCTTCTCTAAAACCTTCAGATTTGGTTTCAATTATAGACAATCCTTAAGGTAACCTACCAGGAGACTTTCAAGAGCAGTTAAGAATTTTTTAAGGCTGATTGAGTTGAAGAGTAAACTTTTCACTACTCCTAATGAAAGCACAGATAAGCCAACACGGACTCTGTAAAATCCCAACCTGAATTAATAGCATAGGCTTCTTTTGAGACAATCCTAAACTGAAAGAAAAAATAAATTCACTGTGAAGAACTGGAAGTAGAGAATATACTTTTCTTACCTTATTTTCCATTTGTGAAGCCAATGGTTTTCTTCTGTAACTGATTTATGTGGGGAATCACTGAATTTTATTAATTATAATTTAATTGTAACTTAATATTATATTATTATATTTATATAGATATTTATATTTTTATATTCACTATTATTGTATATATAATATTATATTTAAGTTAATATTGTATGCAAAAATATATATGTTACATAATGACAAAACAGATTTGTTACTCTCTTTGTGGGCTTTAATATAGCTCTGAAAAGCAAGATTATTATTCACTCTGGTTTTGTCACTCTAATTTTGTGTCCATTATTTTGCTTACTTGAAAGTTTTAATTTCCACTACCCTGTTTGCTGTTCATATTGTACCTATGTGCCCCTCCTGGCACCTATGAAGTAGATCACTGAAACAGAAGACTGGAATTGGTTTTAACTTGTGGGGGAAAGGAGAAAAAATAAATTTTAACATTAAGCTAAAGAACTATGACTCCTCTTAGTCTATTCACTAATATCATCTTTACCATACAAAAAATATTAAGGGTACTATGCAGAATAATATAATCTGCAAAGAAGAGTCTTGTGACAGTATTGGCTGGGTACAGATAAATAACTGCCCAAGCCCTGAAAAGAGAGGCACTTCAATGTTTTGTTTATATAAGTAAATTGGTTTTAAAGTTCCAGATGTCTAGATTTGCTGTAGAAAGGAAAAAAAAGAGGATGAATTTTTAGAAGAGAATATAAGGAGCAGCCAGTACAGAAATGCCTTTTCCTGAATATTATGTTGTAAGATATTATTATAGTCATATGGTTTCAGAGGGAATAGCTTCCTTTCACATGCTGTTTAGGCATCACAAAAATGCAGACCCTTAATTTTTATAAAACCAATCCCTGACCTCTTGAAGTTTTATTGGGCTTGTTAGAATGCAATCAAGAAAAGGAAAAATTAATGCATTCCCATGCCAGTTCCATTGTACAAGAAATGTTGTTTATCACAGGACTTTTGGGTGACAAGAACACAGACTAGGAATATGTACCAGTGGAATGTAAGCTACCCCTTGGTACTGTATATTTTTTGTCAAGCCTCAGCAGATCAATAGCTGTCCACAGTGTACATGAACCTATTTCCAGTTCATTGGAACCAGAATTCTATGCTTGAGAAATAGCTCAGTGGTAACTCTGCAGGAGCACATCAAAAGACAGATACTGACAAAGTTGCCCTGGTGTTGCTTTTACTCATCAAAGCTTAAATGTTCCTTTGCCTGCAGTCAGGCACTGCCCTGACTTCTCTGACTGCTGCCTGTCTGCAGTGTAGCCATGATACTTGAATGGAAGGTACTAAAGCAAAAGTCAGATGCTTTTGCTGATGAGCTAGCAAACAAACAACAGAGTTTTCTGAGAGGTCCTTAGTCACTAGCTGGGGTTAAACCATGACATCCTGTCTATCAAATATTGCTGCCTTATGGTTTTAAATACAACTTGCTTATTTTGTGGTTATAAATACATTGTTATAAGACCTTTTACTCTTTTTTTTTTTACTGAAGCTCTTTATTTAGATAATCTAATTATAAGACTCTGACAGGAGTTCTACTTAGAAAAGAGATATCAAATATGATACACCATAACTTGGCAGAATCAAAGAGGAATTTGTATTTGACTTTTAACCCTTCAAATATCAGTCTCATTATATCATTACAGGTTTTAAAAAATATTACATCACAAATATGCTGGATTTAATATGTTTAAAGTCATAACATTTTGATGTATTTTTAATTTCCTACCAGTAAAATGTCGACAATCTGTTAAAACTGAAGTCAGTGTCATATCTGCTAAATATTGTTTCTTTGCTTACAATTCCATATTTCAAATTTATGTTTTTTATTACCTAAATTTAGAAATAATGAGAATAAAACTGCAGTATGTAGTTGCTTCCTGAAAGTTGTATTTCAGAAAAATATTTCATACCAATTATTGCATATAGGCTTACAATACCTGCATGCATTGTTCCAAGATCATTTGCTAGAGCAGTTCCTCATTTCAACAGGTTTCATTCTTTTCCTCCTTCTTCTACATTCAGTTGGGGAAAAAAAGGTTGCAGTACTGGCTTAAGTTTTTTAGTTTTAGTCCTAGTATTTGTCATACACAAATGGCTTTTTTTCCAATGTAATGCATTAGAGAAAAATGGCATCTGCAATGAGAAGTTCACCTAATTATGATGACTAAATCTGTAGTGTGCAAACTAACAAACGCCCTTGTTGCTTTTGCAAATAGATCTTATGCTTTCCATATTAACTGAACACCTCTTGTCAGAGGCTGAACATGCTTTTGAATAATTTTTGCACACCCAGAATTGGATTTCAGTACTTTTACTTCCCAGCATGGAAGACTCCAGGCAGGTTATCTGGTACCACATGAATTTTTCAGAATTATATTCAAGTTTTTAAATCATATATCTAGAGCAGTCTCCTCGGTCTCTTTCCTTACTTCTTTTCTATAACTGTCACTTTTACCTGAGGTTATCCTTTTATGGTGATCCCTGACAATATTGGTCACATATATCGAAATAAAGCATTTGGTAATTATGCATTAGCATCAGTGTGAATGCAGACAGTAAATTTAGATTAAGATTTAGAGAGAGAGAGTAGCAGAGGTCCTCAGTAATTACAGAGCAGCCTCAAGGACTGTTTACAAGCATAAGTTAGAAACATCCATTATCTGATGCCTAAAATGTGGATGTCAGTCTTTATCTGAAAGATTTCTAGATATGCTATTTCTTATCTTGTACTAGACTATATCCTCAAGTGTAAGATAATGAGAAATGTGAGCCAGGGTTTACAATTAAATTTACTGAGCCCTCATAACTGAGTTCTTATAATAACAAAAAATAAAGTAATAAATACTAGCAGCCAGGAAGAAAACAAAGATCTGAATCTGTGAGGGAAGTTATGAACATTCTTTGTATTCACCATTACTTTTATATTTGGAGGAGCGATCTTTAGAAATTTCTATTGCTCCATGTACAGATTTAATTCTCATGGAAACCAGAACACTCATGGGAAAACATAATCTGAGTGTTAGCCATGGTATACAGGCAAACATGGGAGATTGAAAGTGGTCCCTGCTACCCTAGCATATGTTCCCATTATTTTAGCTGAGACTTTATTTCAGAAAGCTAGCAACAACTCATGCAAATAAGCAATTCTGAAGTAAAACTAAAATGTTCCAGAAAGTATAACACTTTCATGTGACCATCTAAAATATCCAGTTACCTGAGTTAGTCAGATGATGTAAAGTCTACCTCCTTCTAAAATATATTGAATTCCACACTCGTACCAGATCATATTCACATTGAGACAGGCTTGCAGAAGGCAAAGTGCTAACATCAATGCTACTTACAGATTTAACAGTGTGGCACAATCACATGAATGTGAAACATCAAATTATGCATGCATTTCTGACAGGGACCTTAAACATCTGTGAGATCCAGCAATAATATCTACCAATCTAAATATCTAATCTATCTATCTAATTAGCTAGCTAGCTATGTATTGGAAAATGCTCAAAGGAAATGGACAATGATTCCAAATCAGAGAAGTTTTCATTGGCTTAACATTTGCTTTCTTACCCTTCATATACCCTAAGAAAATATACGACAAACTCAGCAAACTGAAGTGCTTCTTTAGAAGTAGCTGATAGTCCAGTCCTACAATTCAAGACCCCAATAACTTAAAGAAATGGACTGGTAGGAAAATCATGGAGTTCAGCAAAAGGAATTGTGAAGTCCTGCATCTCAAGATTGATCTAAGAGTAAAGATCCTGATGCACCTGATAATGGATCTGGTAACAGCTGCAGGCTGAGAAAGCCTGGCTGGAAAGTAGCTCTGTCAGAAAGGACCAGGGATTTGTGTGGAAAAAAAGTTGACCACAAGTCATCAGTATGCTCCTGTGGCAAAGATTAGCTGCTGCCTGTTAGGCTACAATAGGTTGCCAGCAGGTTGAAGAAGATGATCCTTCCCCTCAGTCCTGGTGAGAAACATCTGGGGTGGTACAAGCAGTTTGAGCCCTGAGTACAAGAGAGACCTGGATGTACTGAAGCAAGTCCAGTGAAAGGCCATGAAGGTCTCTCCATGGAACATCTGTCATATAGGGGGTGCCTGAGAGAGCTGAAGGAGATAAGGCTCTGGGCAGTTTTATCCATGTATATAAAAACTTCACGGGGGACTAAAAGTTAAAAAGCCAGAGTCCTCTCAGTAGTACTCAGTGAAAAAAAACCAAGTATTATACACAAAATGAAATTAAAAAAAAATCCACTCTTTTAGTGTGAATCAAACCCTGGAATAAGATGCCCAAGGAAGTTGTGAGTTATACAGTAAGTTTTGAAAGTTACAAGTGCCATTCCTAAACATGCAGGTTTCATATGATTTTATTTCCTAAAAGATAAGTGAATCATTTGAGAGAAATGATTTGCATATTTGAAGTAACATTTCATTATACACCATCTGAAAAGCATAATATGTTTTTAATACATTGATAATCATAATCCAAAGAGATTAATCTTACTTTATATATAGTGTTAAGTCCCCATATGTTTACCTAGAAAAAAATTATGCCTATGATCGAGAAAGATTGAGCTCTATTTTCAAGGCAGACAGAGGGATGCAATCCTTTCCCATTACTCATCTAAAACTGTAGAGGCATTCTGTATATATACATTAAGACCTAGAAGAGACTAGCTAAACTGGAGTTATACATATTTAACATATTAACACAGTTATACATATTTAACAGATGTCAAAATGGAGAAGTGACTTACAAAACTGAACAATAAATCTATGCTAAACCAGGTTATCAGCCTCTGGGATGAGTTCAAAGCTCCATTTCAAACATATCTCAGAAGCAACTTAAAAATATGACCTCTTTTATGACCAATTATCTCACATGTATTCTTATATACCAAGAAAATACCCAAAATACCCAAATATCCAAAATTTCTTACATTTGTTACATGAAAGGATTAGGTAGTGAGATCATTGTTTGGTTTACCTTCCATCTGAACCAAAAAAACTATATGAATTCAGTTCAAAATTCTCCATAAAACTGTATGTAGGATCATAGTTCAAGCATTTTGCTATCTACACGTATAGAGAAATCTGCCTTCAGTTAAATTAAATAAAATTTCAGAATTACACAGATGTTCAAGGGTAAAATCTTAAACTCATTTAATAGATTCAATTGTTTTTCTTGCTAACTATAAATATTGTATGAAAATAGATGCCCTCCATGAAATAGAATATGAATAGAAATGAAATAGATCCACTCCAGTGGATGAAGACAATCTATTTTTGTCATTTTAAAATTTTAACAGGATTAAAGAAGAAATTAATAGAAATAACAGCAGTAGGTTATACATAAAGAAAAATGTCTGTTGATTATATATGTTAGAATAGAATAATATTTCCTGATAAAAATTACTCATAGGACAGTATATTATTTAAAGTAGCATTACTTTTTTGTAATATTCACCACTTCTTAATGCATGTTTGAAAAAAAATTCAGTTTTAATATTACAGATTGTTTCCTACGTAGCTCTACACGTAATCTCTGAAATGCCCCTTCTCACCTTGTTCCAATTTTACCTACAGGGCCTACAGTCCATCAGATTTTTTTCCTGGGATCAGCTGATCTCCATGCATCTTCTTGGGGTCCAAATTCACCATGTTATACTGCAAGTTTTAGAATTATTTCCTCTGAACTACTCTTTAAGTAAATTGAATTTATGAGTATTAGTCTTCAGTTAATACAATTTGGAAAGAGTGTATTCTTCCACATCTAAAACATAATTAAACATACATCTCCAGAAACTGTCATTTGTTTTTATCTGATAAATTTTTTGAACTACCACCTAGAACTCAAGGTAAGGTTGGACCTGATCTAGTGGAACCGTGGTTGAAACAAGATGATCTTTATGGTCCCTTCCAACCCAAACCCTTCTGAGATTCTATGATTTTCTTGCTTAATACAAATATATTGCATTTCTTCTGGTGAACCCATTTATTAATTCTTCATATGGAGTCTGAAGAAGCATTATTGAAGGAGAAAATAACCAAAAGAATCCTGCTTGCTTAACTTTAGCAGCTCTCTTTAGAGGGTTACCTCTGCTCCGTCTCCCCCATTTTAATTTGTTTGCTTCTTTCTTGAGCTCTATTGACCTAGAAATCTGGAGCAGAAGCAGAAGAACATAGTGGGTAAAACACTCATTTAATCTGTGCAGACAAGGATAAGTGTTGTGCACAGGCTGCAGAAGCTGAGTCAAATCAGAGTTCAAGTCTGAATAGAGAGAATATTCCAGTGTGAAAAGCCTGAGTTATAAAGGTAAATTTCATTTCCCCCGGACTTGTCATTCTTTATCAAAGCTTACAAGTTAGAGTGTCCCTTGATACAGAGAGACATTCTGAGAAGTTCTTAATGTGAAACAGCTGCTTTTGAATCTTTTACACATTCTTCATAGTGAAAGTAGTATTTTGAATACCTAGCTACTAAATGTCAAGCCTTTGTAAGAAAAATGGAAGGATCATAATTCTTCCCAAAAGTCATTTCAGTTCTCCCTATGGATGGAAGAGTATGAAAAGTTGCTCCTGGAAACTATATTATCTAATTTGTCTAGAAACAGGTAAAAAACAGCAAAGGAAGTATCACCCAACTGGGTAAAACCTGTGTTGAAAAAAGTGAATTTCTCTTACAAATTCCAAGCTACAAAAACAGCCTTTGGACACAGGAAACAAACAAGGTTTTAAAGTGTCTTTATGAATCGCGGGACATTGCTGAAGACAAATTCTTGTGTTGAGAGCAAGGTAAGTTTTTCATCCATGTATTTTATCCTAATTTCTAGTACTAATTCAGAACTACTATGTATCCTCTGAAGTCTTCCCAGTGCAGGGAAAATAGGTAGTGTTCTCTCTATCAGTACATTAAAATTATTCCTTTAAACAAGTGGTACCATCTTCTACTAATTTTTCTTAATCCAGTTTGCTTCCCTTCTGTTTTAATGAGCAATTCCTTCCTGATTTAAAAAAAAAAAAAAAAAAAAAAAAAAGGTTCAGAGTACTTTAACATATTTGGTCAAAAAGAGAATTTTAATATTGCTTTAGAAGGAAAGTTAAATGAGACTCAGATTCGAGTCTGCTCTTTGATATTTCTGGCATCAGGAATTTATGGATCTGGAAGATGTCAAAAACAGACAGTTAGCTCTGAATGGGTGTGTAGGTCTGAGGTAATTAATCCATGAAAAGTTTGTGCAGGAGTTATTGTTAGATGGAACAGAAATGAACTCAAAATGCATGAGTTGATCATTCAAAGAGAAGGTCAGAGGTGATTGGTGTATTTCTAATCTAGTTAAATGTATAGATCTCTTCTATTTTTGATGCTCTAGGTATAAATTATGTTCCTGTGTCTTGATATTGCAAGGAAGCATGCAAAGGAGTGGCAATTATATTTCCTTTCTATAAAGAAAAAAGAATAAAATTTTAATAAATCTGAACAGCATGTCATAAAATTCAGGTTCAGATAACCTACGTAATTGGTATAACCCAATTCTTGTGAGTTGAACTTAGAAAGCTGGTAGGTGCTTCCAGTGTTAGCTATTCATACTAAGTGTTTTAGTGATCAATTTTTAATAATTATTACTGATTTTAATAAATCTATTCATGGAATTAGAGCTTTCAGATCCCATTTTCCATAAAATTCTTCAATGTATAAAAAGCATGGAAATGGTTGAGCTCAAATTTATCCATGAGTGATTTCTGTCTTTTCCAGATATAAAAGTAAGAAAAATATTTTGCTTTTAATTAGTATCATGTATATAATGTCCATTAAGACAATTCTCTCCCAATAAACTTGCAATTACTTCTAAATAATACATGAGAAATAAACAAAGGTGGAGTTTTCCAAAGGGATTTTGAAACACCTGTGAGTATTGAATTAAATATAGGAAAGAAGCAGTTGGAAGAGGGGAGGTTTAGATTAGATATTAGGAAGAAATTCTTTATTGTGAGAGTTGTGTGGCACTGGCATGAGTTGCCCAGAGCAGTTAGGGATACCCCATCCCTGGAAGTGCTCAAGGCCAGGTTGGATGGGGCTCTGAGCAACCTGGTGTAGTGGGGGTGTGTTGACAGGGGGGTTTGAAATAGGTGATCTTTATTGTCCCTTCCCATCCAAACCATTGGATGGGAAGGGACATGATTCCATGATGTTCACTATTATTTGATTGACCTTCTGAATGTGTACATTAGGATGCTAATTGCTATCTTTAGAAAAATTGCATCATAACTTAGTTCAAAATTTAAAATCTTCTTGGTTTTCAGTTATCCACTTTTTCCAAGACACAGAAAGCATCCTCTACTAGCAACCAGGTAATTCCCCAGCATATTGAAAAAGATGTATTTCTTTTCACATTACTTTTGAAATCTCTCAGCTGTGTCATCTCTGGTACTGTTATGCTTTCGATTAATTCAAAATTGAAATATTTTGTTCCTGAAAAGTGTTAGGACAGTGAGCAGTGAGGAAGAAATCACATTGATCTCTATTTTACTATGAAGCATGGGAGCAGTCCTCCAAAAACAGATAAAAAGCTTATATTATCCTAACCTAGATAAATTCCATAGATCCTATGTCTACCTATAGATTCGGGCAATCCACATGCCTTCACTCTTCCATATAAGAAACAAACATACTACCACAACTTCTTCATGTATTCTACCACTATTCTTCATGTAAACTATTGACTGAGAGTCATATGTATCCCAGTACATTTCTGATAAGAAATGCAGGTTTAATTACTACAGAGAGAAGAGGAAGCTATCTTTAAGAATAGGACATATAATTCTTTATGTCTTTTGACTTCAGCTCCTTTTACCTCAATTCTACTACCTTCAAATGTTGTGAGAATGATTACAATAAATATAAGCAGTTACTCAGGTGCCTTATATACAGCATACTAAAATGGATAGGTTAAGATTAAAGATTCCTCTACTTCCTAATGATATAATTAGAAAGCTTTTAAATTTAAATAAAACACCACTAAAAGCCTATCTCTGGCTTTTTATGTGACCTAAAAGATTCTTAACTGCAGATCATTAAGAATCCATTGAATAAAAATGCAAATAATAAGAAAACATGTAAATATGAATGTATATTCCTCTGCCACTTGTCTTCATTTGAAAAAAATTGTGTTTCTCCCATAGCGTAAGAAACTGTTGTCTGTGTTATGCTAATAGCTGCTAAATCCTCAACAAGTGAAATCATCTGTTCTCTCAATCCATATCACAAACTGTGATAATTATGGCCTGTAAGTAACTGTTCTTTCACTATGGCAGCAGAGACTGGTGCAGATACAGGCAATTTAATCTCCTGCATTTAAAAAAAAGACAAAACATATATATATAAACCCTCAGAGTATTAACAGCTGTGCTTGTGTTACCTATATGGCTGAAAAAAAAAAATTACATGGTAGAAGTTGTTCCACTGCCTGGGCTTTCAATAATGCTGTTTTGAACTCAAAGACAACCACTGCAAATGTAGCACATCTCATTCACTTAGTCTCACTGAGCTGTAATATAAACATAAAATGCATAAAATCTTCATGTCACAGTGGATCATACCATGATTTCCAGCTTTCAAGCTTTTTCTTTCTTGTAAGGTAGTTATAAAACACATTTGTTCTGAAAAATAAGGTGGCTGTGGGAAGGACATCTTTCCTATAATTGAGCAAAAATGCAGGGAGCAAAATCTACTGGCAGACTGTGTATCATACCAGGGATTTCCAAGTTCAAAGTTAGTGCCTCATTATTGGCCTGATTTTGTAGATTCTTTGGGAGAAAGGGGTCGTAGTGGGTTTTCTTGGGTTGGTGCAATTTTCTTCATAGCAGCTCATATGGTTCTGTGCTTTGTACCTGAAGCAGTGTGGATAACAAACAAACGTTTCTACTGAACAGTGCACAGCATCAAGGCTTTCTCTGTTTCATACTCTACACATTTCACCCTGTCTCCCTGTGAGTGGTCTTCGGGGGGGGGCAAGAGCTTGGAGGGGGCACAGAATTATAGGTATTTTTAACATAGGACAGTTAAGACACAGCACCATTCTGGA
This sequence comes from Parus major, assembly GCF_001522545.3. NCBI lineage: Eukaryota > Metazoa > Chordata > Aves > Passeriformes > Paridae > Parus > Parus major. Next base: position 15,228,947 of record NC_031773.1, read on the forward strand.
TCCTGGCCAACAAATTCATTTTGATGTGGGTTAAAGGGGGAAAGTCTAGACCAGGAATGAATACCACACATACAGAATGAGGACTGCAACATATGTACCAGAGTCCAGAGAGGATTTAGCAGGAAAAGACATGAGAACAGACTAATCATACACAATGGTATTGTAAAAAAAGGCTAGTACCATTTACAGAAGGATAAATGAGGGAAGTAAGGTGACTGGATTTAGCATGTGTGACACAACTACTGGAATCATGTATACAGCTGTGCTGTTGCCATTCCTAAAAAGAAAAATATTGTCATTATTAAAAGAGAATTTTATTATTAAATCTGTAATAAAACAACCAGACACAGTAACTCAATTAGGTGCAGAAGCATTTTCACAAGAAAGAATAACCATGTACTACAAGAGTTTTTTATCCAACCAAGATACATAGACAAGAACATAACATTAACTAGGGAAAAAAGAAAACTCAGATAAATTCAAGGAACACTCAGAACAGTTGTTTGTTAGAATACATCACAGGGAAAAAGCAGTTTTCATATCTTGGTGTCTTCAGGTCAAAACTGGATTTCTCTCTGGAAGATGTAATTCCATCTAACACATATTACTTGGTTAAGACAGAAGTAAGTGAAATTTTATATTCTGTGACCTAGTTGCATTTCCCATTCTAAAATCAAGTAAGCACCAAAATTGTCCTGCTGGATATAGACTGAGAAAAGACTGTCACATCAGTTCTGAATACGAAACTATTTTTGCTTTTTGTATTGCAAAGCTACTCACCAGCCTTCCCAAGACTATTTTCAGTGTCATCTCTGAAACTTGCAATAGAATCTATTTGAGATAGCATAACATTTTTTCCTTTTCTATTTGTATATACTGAAAAGATTTTTTTTAAAGAAACTGCTCCATAAATGTTGGCTTTTTACTGACCTGTATGGTACATTAGAATTCCTTCTTGGAATGGTTTGACCATAACTACATTTTATGCAGCATGGACTGATCTTGGCTTTCAGATTTAGTCAAATGTCACTCTGTTTTTTCTACTATAATGAATCTGGTGCTGCTAAGACTCAGGAGCCATAAAGATAAAATCTTATTAAATTCCTTGCTTTTGTCTCTTGTCCTAATATATGTGTGTCTTCTAAATGATATGATAATTCACTGTAGCTGCAACTCATTAGTACTCAAAAATTTGAGTTTTTAAAATTCTTTCACACTGAAATGAGAAAGTCTGTTTGAAAATTGCTAGGGCTTAGTGCATTCCTAATGAGAGAATTAAGCAAATCTTTCCCTAAATGAAAAAATCTTCTAAGTAAGTTGTTTCAGTGTCATAACTATCATGGGTGGAATTCAAATTTGGATAAACATGTATGTTTATCAGTACAGCACCATGTACCTGGAGTATCTGTCACTGCAAAGTCCGTGCATCTCCTGTAGATCTTCAGTTAAGTCTGACAGTCATGACACTAAATGCATGTGCTTATATACCTGAATCACTCATAGTCCTTTAATTCATAATTTCTTTTTATGTATACTGGCTCAGCCTGGCTTGGTGTTAGTGTTTGAGAACACACATAATCACAGAATTATTATGTATATATGCAGGTGCTTTTATTAAAGCACACAGGAACTAGGGGTATCAGCAGCCCAAATCTAGTTCCATCATCTTTGTCCAAAGTGCACATATTAATACAATTTCAGCTGTAATGCTCATCACCAGTCACTATAACAGCCTTATCAATATTGCTTCATTAGAGCATAGCCTGAGCTTGTACAAACACGTACAAATCTTATCTATAGGTATCTTAGAAACCCCAAATACTGATCTCCGTTACTATAAACATTCTAGCTTGCTGAATCTATCCCAAATACCAAGCATTCTTTTGGCCTAGTTATACATGAATTTCAGAAACATTTAACCCTGTACTAACAGGTATGGTGTTTTAGACTTTGGACCAAGACAGTGTTGGTAGCATCATAAAACACACCAATGTTTTTGTTAGTGCTAAGTAAAGGGTTTATAAGTTTCTCACTCTGCCACCAGTAGTCTGGAGATGGGCAAGAGGTTGGGAGGGAACACAGCTGGGACAGCTGGTCTAAGCTGACCAAGGGGATAACAGGCTGGGGTGTGGTGCTAGAGCATGGACTGACCTGCCTGCTCCCACACACATGCCTCCCAAAATGTCTTGAGACATCAATTTTTCCAATCTCTGTCACCCACTTACCTCCATGGCAGGAAAAAAGGCAACTACAGCAGCACATGTTGTTACCTGGAAGCTGCCAAAAAGCCAGGTAAAGTAGTTACTAGGGAAGAACAATTATCACTTCTATGTCTCTGTGAAAAACTCAATAAAAACTTAAATGTGATTCTGACTTGGCAAAATCTGTCAAACACGGGTGTTGGAACAAAATATTTTTAGGTAAAATACCAGTATTTTCCACCAGTGTTAAAAGTGCTCAGAGTGGAGGTTAATCAAAAGTTTGTCATTAATTCTATTGACTTCCAACTAGAATGAACCTGTGTGGAATGGAAACCTGAGGACCTAAATCATATAAAGACATCAAAATCCTAAAGCTTGGTAAAATAAATCCCATCTAAAATCTAAGCTTATCTATCTTCATTACCTCACAAAATTGGTGGAACCTGTATGACTTTTGGGTGCCCAAAATCAAGTGAGAGAAATCTCTCCATTTCTAAAGCAAGAGTACATAAATATTCTTTCATATAACAGTGATATGGTACAAACCCCAAGATGTTTGTATTGACTATCAATACAAAATGGTGAAAAAATAGACAATTTGCATGGTATATATACTACATACAGACATACATACTGCCTGGTACAGAGAAAGGCCAAAGAGCACCAGACTAGCAAGACTTTTTGACATTTTGAGCTGAGAGTCAAAATATTCCTGTCCATCTCTTTAATCATCTTTTGTTTTTGCCTGGAAGGTCTCCCTATTATCTATAGATGAAAACTGAGCATGCAGAAATCACTGAATGCAGAAATGCAGTGCCTTAGCAATTCTGATTTTATACTGTAGTTAAAATTCATAGTTCAACATTATACTTAATTATAAAGAGACAAAAAAGAGAATGTATGCCAAAAATCAGTTTCATATTAGCAAAACACTCAGAAGATCCTAATATGAATTCATTATCATAGTTTCTTAAAGCTCAAATCACATGAGTCTATGAGATCAGTTACAAAAGCCAAATAGGGAAAGCAGTCTGTGGTAGTTTAATTTGAATTTACTTTCTGATGCAAAGGTTATCTTAAAAATAAAAAATCTTGTAATGTCTACTACTTTTTAAAGTTTTGCTTTAAATATAAAATTATCCTTGAACACTACATTATCAGGTACTTTAAGAAACTTCTCATCATTCCAAAGGTTTTAATGAATAAACTTTAAAGATCTAATCCTGACAATAGCCATATTCCCTTAAATCATTCTGTTAATGTTCCCATTTTAACTAACAGCAGTTTATGAGTAACCAACACTAGGCATGTCCATATCTGAATTGCTTAATGAAAAAATACAACTTAAATGTACAAATATTTATAATTGCATGTGTCAATAAAATGGGAATCAATAGCAAATTTTATTTTTCCAAAAAATGTTGGTAAATAATCCAGTATAACATGAAAGTAGTCTTTACATAGATATTTTAGTTGTCAGTGCCCTTAGAGTAGTATGTCAAACTATCAGCAGTCCCACAGATATGAATGACCCCAAACTCCTACCCTTCTGCAGAACTAATCTGTGGGTCTTCTAACTTATTCATACATGTAAAATTACAACAGGTGAAATGACATTTATTAACCATCATTTGATATCTTTGTAGGTGTAGATAAGTGTTGCCTTCAAATGTCAGTGAACAGTTCACATTTTTCTACAAATATCACCCTGTCAACACCTTATACCCCACCTCCTATATGTCCTTTCCCACTTAATTAAGGTCCAGCAGTCCAAGTTTTGGCATGGCCCAACTCAGTATCCTTAGTTTATACCTCTGAAGAAATTGTTAAGTTGTAAAAAAGACTAATGAGAAAGTTTATACAGTGGCTTCACACAAGGGAAGAAAGGTAAAGATAACAAGAGAGCATTGAAGTAGAGGTCATTAGTGTTTCAAGGACTAAAGAAGAAAAACACCACCATGAAAAGGTACAAAATTATAAAGCAAAACAAACCTGGAGAACTGAATAACAAACTGCAACTCGGCAACTTGAGTATCTGCAGTGGAGGATGGCTGTTTTAATTCCTGGCCAAAGCTTAACTAACTAGCAAAGACCTTCAAGATCTTTTTGGAAAAGGATCATAATACTGCTTATACTAGCCACTCCTTCCATCCTGGCTATCTTTGTGTGAACTAGCTAATAGAGATGCTTTACACTTTCAAAATACACATGTTCTTCTGAGGACTATCCATTTACATGGCTAAAAAAAGCACCTGAAGAAAATGATCTTGATAAGGGCTAACACAGTACCTTTTTTAGGGTATTTAGTGATAAAAAGTTATGCGAGTCCTTAAATCAAACATTAGATGTCTGTAATATAACCATCTTTATTAGACAAACCTGAGATAATTGTTTCCTTTTGAGTCAAAGAAGAAAAATAAGCAATTTCAGGGTACAATTCAACTGACCTATTTCAAACATCAGTCTTAGGTGAAATCAATACTGCCTTAGTAATACCTCCGTTTCTCACTATTGACAAAAAAGGCTCTAGAGGATTAGCATGGATGTAGATGTACCCTTTGAAAACATGTTTTGTGTTAGATGATCTCCACTTAGTATATGAGAATCTGTCTAAATGGTATGTTAAAATCAGCACATGATTAGTTCAACTCTCTGTAAGGGCAGAGAGATTCAGTGTGAAGCTCAGACAGATAATCTTCATTTTAATAGATGGTTCCTTATCTTAAAGGTTCCTTAAACAACCAAGTTTAGTAATAGGCTCAGTAGTTGGAGAAACATCTTTTTACCTATTAGTACCTCAGGAAATTACATATTTTCAATCAACCTATACCAAGAAGGCATGGTGTATTTTTTTAGTTCTAGTGCTCTCCTTCATTTTATCTTATCACCCTTTCATTTCATGACAGCACCTAATTTTTCAGGCTTTGCTTCCTCACTTACCATCCCTTTGCTGCTACTGGAGTACTGAACAACGTGATCTCAACAATTACCAGATAAGGGGATGAATCATGTAGCAGGTTTTCTGATCAAGTAGCTGTACACTGAAGGCAATCATAATCTGGCTAAATACATAATGTATCACAGAGACCTTGAATAAATATGTACTGCAGCACTATAAATCTTACCCACGTGTTTAGACATACTCAAGAGTTTCCTTGATCACTTAACTCTGACTCTGGTAAACAACATATGGTAACAGTGATAGAGTATTTTTTTTGTAATTGGATCATTTAATGTTATTTCCTATGGGATCAGACACTTCAGGTCAACTTTGGAGGTGACACACACACACACAATGTTGTAAATTACACACTCAGATCAATGTAAAGAAAAGGCCTACAAAGTAAAAGATCTCAGAATTTGGCCCCATGGTTATGGTCCTCTGATTTTAAGCACGTGTTTTAAAACAGTGAATGCAGCCCACATGAAGGATGTGGGCTTCTTTGATGTTATTACCCTGGGGAAGATTTTCAGAGAAGGTTTTTACTGTGCAGCTATTGTTTCTAGCTGATGACCTTTTTTGATGGCTCAATAGATGGGATAAGAAATAGCCCTAAGAAAACAGAGGGAAAAGAACAGGATTACAATGGCCATGCATTGTTTTTCCCTGCATCTACCTTTTTTCTGCTGCACAGGGAGAAACACTTAGTGTTTCAAGTCCTAACTTCGCACACTTAAATAATGTTTTTGCCAAAATATTTTATGAAAATTGAGTCTGATTTTTTTGTTGTTGTTTTGGAGCATGTTCATATGGTTTAGGCTGAAGGTAGTATAACTTGGCCCTGGCCTCATGCTGAGTAATATCCTATGGGGTATGACATGCGGAGACTCTGGTCATAAAAAATAACACAGAAAGTTATAGATCACACCTCAAAACATGGTTGGGTTTCACAGGTAATGAAGGTGGAATTACATAAGAGACCATGGAACTGCAAACTGCACAGATACCTGGAGGAGGGCACCAGGGACCCTTTGTGCAGTAAAGTCTGGGAACATCAACAGCAGCTAGGTAACTATGTGAATAATGTGAGAAGAACAAGTTCAAGAAGAACTTGACCAAGACTTTCTGTGGGAACCTTGGAGGCAGCCTAGTAAGGACAATAACCCAAATCTGTCATTCACACATGCAAAACCTCCTGAGATTTTCTCTGAAAAAAGAGGTCGCTTTCATAACAGTAAAACTCAGATGAACAGATTAAGCATCCTGTGAATACATTATTCAGTGGTAACTGTGCCATGGCCATTCCAGGCCCAAAGGCATCCTCATCTACTCATCACTTCCTGACACAGCCTTCTTGAAGGAATGCTAATGATAGTGCTTTGATAACACTAGTATTAATACTAGCACCTTACTGCTCTACTACAGTGAATGTCATTTTCCTGCTCAACAGCTCGGTGTCCCTGTTTTTTTGCTGTGCCACAATCAAAGATTCACTGAGGTTGACAGGAATCTCAGGAGATCATGTAGGCAAGCCCCCCTGGTCAGAGCAGGGTCACCTAGAGCAGACTTTTCAGGGCCTTGGTGTTCTCTCTTCCACTCATTATCTCCTCATTTTTTAGTGAGGATGTCGTGGAGGATGATTTCAAAAACCCTGCTAAGGTCAAAACAGTCTACATAGACTGCTTTTCCATTGTCCACCAAGCCACTCATTTCATCATAGAAGACTATCAGGTTTGTCAGGCAGGATTTCCCATTCAGAAATCCATGCTGACAATTTCCAGTCGCTTCCATGCCTGTAAGTGGTTTGCAGGGTTATATGCTCCTTCACTTTCTCAGTGATCAAAATCAACTGGCCTGTAGTTCATCTATTCCTCCTTATTGCTTTCTTCCAGTCCTTGGAGAGCTTCCTCAGCCCTCCCAAGATAAGAAAGTGGTTTTATATGATATTGGCCATCTCCATTTGCACCTATGGATGAATTCCATTCCTGTGACTTCCATCTGTCAAATTTGTTTAAATATTTCTTTTCTTGATCCTTCTCTATTGAAAGTAGTGCTTTATTTCTCCAGAAAGTGTCTTCTTACTATTTTTCTTCTTGCACTCTGTGAAAAGATTCTTTTATAACAAAATTGGATTGTAAATAAAGGCAAGGATGGCCCTTCCTCATTTCTTAACTGGAATTTATTTTTTTTCCTCAGAAACAATAAATTCCACCTGAATTCATATGTCTGTCATACAGAAGGCAGTACTGAATTGACATGAAGGAACATGATTACAAAGCTTGCTTCCTCTTTCATTTCTTTTACAGCTTTTGGCTTTGCTGTGTTATGCTTCTGTTGACTTAAATGTTTTTGAATAACTGCTTGATAATCTGGTCAAGGTCCACAGCCTTTGATGTAGCTCTTTTCTTGGACTTTCAGTTGAGGGTACTAACACTCAGAAAAGATCTATTTTTTTCAGTCTGCAATATATATATGTACACACACATATATATTTTATATATATGTATATATATATAAAAGCATTTAATAAGCATAGGCAGTATTCATTTGCTAAATGAGGTGTATATTTTTATTGTTTTCTTTGTTTGTTTTTAAGTAGAAGCTACAAACACTAAATTAAATTTAGACTGAAAGAGAAATCATCAATGCTTTTTCTCCTTGAGCTTAGGTCATTCTGATCTTGAATTCATTTGGCTAAATGATCTAAGCAATTTTATAAGAATGTCCTACAGATGCTGCAATATAGTTTACTGCTTCACAATAAAATGAAATAAAAAATTAATTCTTTTTGATTCATTATCTCTTGAGAACAGTTTTCACGAGGCTATGATGAAAATTCTTCCTTTTCTATTCTGTCTGAAGAAAATTTGGAGCTGGAACAGATAAAAGCTTTTCTTCTCTATTTAATTTGACTACTTTGGAATGCTTTATTTCAGAAAAAATATGTTCAGAGCCCAAAGTTCTTCTTTTAAACACCTTGAAATATTGTGAACTGTTTCAAGATACTAAATAACAGTGACTATAGAGCTAAAATTTAATATAACACATTGCATAAGATAGTGAGTTTTCCTTTGAAGCAAAATTCATCACCAGTTCTGGAATAACTACGTTGAGAGATATGAAGTGGGAAAGTCGAAAGGAAGAAAACAGCTAGATCAGCTAAAGTGTTTCACTTTACTGATGTTTTAAAATTTTACTAGCTCTTCCAACAAATCAAAACTTACTGTTAAACATCTGCATCATATTTTGATATTCTAACGTGATTTAATTACAAAAGAGGTATAACCTCCTGCAGGAGTGCTGCTTGTAAGTGCTAATGAGCAAGAGGCAATAAACTATCCTTTATAAATCAATATGTGAGAAATTAAATATGAGTGCTTGGACTTGGTTGGCCCCATATCTAATGGAACTATGAAAGACATGATTAATTAGAAAGGTGTTTTAGAAAGGTTAATTAGTTTACTTTTTAAATTATCTGCTGAGATAATGTGTTGGCTAAGAAAAAAATTCTGCATCACAAATTAGCCAATGATTTTTTTGAAGATTCAGAATAAACATATTTTGGGCAGCAGGTAAATCTGTTTTTCTCTGGCAGTGTTTTTCATTGGTGACATTTATTACATCTCTTGTCTTTAGTTATCATTGTAGGATTAACCTAAACAATAAGAATTGCAGGTTTGGATTATCATTTTTAATCCTCTTAGAACTCGTGGAACTTGGGTTTGTTTCTGGTTTTTTTTTAAGGAAATCATGTACCTTGACTAATATCTCAATTGGCTGACAAAAATTTAACAAAGGTGGCTTATGTCATATTTCAAATCAATACATAGTTTGAGTGTAAAAGTAGAGAAAACAAATAGGAAAAGTTTTAAAGAATTAAAATACTATAAAAATACTGATTATTGATTAGCTTGAGAGAAAATATTCTTAGCTCAAATAAAGATAATTTTCAGGAATTTTTAAAAATTACTAAGGTCAATATGAGGAGCAGTGTACCCTAAACAAAAAGAGAAGTATAGGAGAAAGCTTGAATGCATATGTATGTTTGAAAGTATCTATGATCACTGTCAAAATCTGAGACTACTAAAGATGAAATTAGATTTCATTATACACTAGCCCAACTTTCAAGGGCTAGTGAAAACACTTGGAAACAAAGATAAGAATTTCCTGTCTGTAAGACAAAAAATCTAGGGAGTTTATGCAAGGAGAGGGATCTCCTGGACAAAGGAAATGAATGAGCAGTAGAAACAGGCAAATTTACAGCTGTGGAAGTCAAGGAAATCCTATACTGTAGATGATTTTCAATGCTGGTAAGAATCTAAATTGCAACTACTTGGACAGAAGGAGAGAAACAATACGATTTATTCAAACCCTGAGTGAACAATTTTATTAAGTACTCATGGTCAAAGCTGATATTTCTGTTATAAATTTAAGCAATAGTAAGTTAGTGCTGTGGTTTGCAGAGGAAAAGTAATTAACAAAATAATCAGAAGAATGAGAAATACTCAGATGGCTATGCCATATGTCAGTTACTGAATCAGGGTTTATGAACATTCAAAAGATTTTAGGAAAACATCAGTGTACTAAAAAATGAGCTTTAAATATGCAGATGCATATGCAGATAAACATGTGGATATCTCATTTTCATTGAACAATGGCATAAATCTTGTATTTTGTTCATTGCAACTCACTAAAGGAATAAGCAAAAATGATCCACAGAAACATACATAAAACAATGCACCATATTATTATTTATAGCTTCTGAGAAATGTATTGATCACTAGCTAAATAGAGAAGAAAAAAATAAATCAGCAGAGCAGAATGAGAGAAACAGAGGGTCACCATAAAATGAACTCTGCAGCAGTTTTCTAATTTTTAGAACTGATTCAAATATTTAAGGGATTTTATTTACACCAAAATTGAAAGTGCATTGGATCACTGTAAGCTAGGTTGTTCCTGAGCAAGGGATTCTCTTACCACACAAAGATTTTCTTTCTTACAATGAAAAAAGATCTTAACCCAATTCTTCTATACCTTCTTTATAACACCTATTGGAAACATAGATATTTTTTTTTTTTATTCTCTTTTCTCTATCATCAACACAATTTAACAATGCCATTTCCTTAATCTGAGGCTATTTTTAAAGTTTTTATATTTTCAGTTATCTCTTTGATTTCTCATTATCTTTCAGTTTCCAGTAGTCACTTCAAAATATGTTATATCCATTTTCCACTGTCTCTACATTTTCAATTTTCCTCTCATCTTCTTGCACTCTAGGACCAAAGCTCTCAAATTCAATCTCCTTAGCAATATTTGCTGTTTGAATTGCATTTACTAATACTCACAAAAGGTTGGTGTGGGTTTTTTCTTTTTGTTCTTTTATTGTTTTTTCAACATAGAGGCTAAAATTACTGAATAAATCCAGACTGAGAATCATCTTTCAGTGAGGGAATTCTAAACAAATGCATTTTTTCAATATGGGACAAAAATAACAGTGACCTTTTCCATTTTGAAAGGTTAATGAATAAATTCCAGTGTTCCTTCAATGGTTGACTGCAAGAGAAACACATGCCAAACATGAGTTATGGTAGACACATATGGCAAACTTTTATTTTTTATTCACTGGATCCCATGTGTTCAGTTTGGTCTGCTATCAGTGAGATAGGAAAAATACTCCATGAAAAATCAGGCAATGGCTGCAAAGCTTAAAAATGTGCTTTGTCCTGCCTTCTAACTGCATTGCTCATTAGTGAGTTTACTGTGGTCTTACCGGTAAGATTGTGTAATATCTGGTGTAATGCCAAATGATAACTAGAAGGACTCATAACTCTTATTACCTTTCATATGTGAATGTTCCCTGTTTAAGAGCTACAAGAACACAGGACAATGATGTCTAAAAAGTAAGTGTTCTTCTTCAGTTTTCATACAGCAAATTCCCTGTTCTGATTATTGAAAAAAGATTAATTAACTCTATACAGGAAAAGTGTATCTGTGAGTCAAAGATTTGACTTCCATTTATGATGACTCATAGAAATGTCTTTATGGATTTCTTAATTAATATGAGTAGAGTAATTCCAATCTGAATATTAGCTGTTGCTTATGAAGGAATAGATGACTTTAACTGATTTTCAAGCTAAATAAACTGAAGTTAATGTAATAATGTAATACAGCCATTTAGTACAAACTACTTTGGGAATACTGCAAGTATTAATAAATGCAGTGCCTAGTGCCTACATTATTTAGTACATAAAACTGAGCAGGTATAGGCCAGCGTTCAAGATTTGGGCCCATAGAATCTTAGATTTTTATTCAATAAATAGTTTTTGGTTGAACCTTTCCAGAGAAAATAAATTTCTTTACCTGTTCAAATTAAAATCTGGAAAATCTGGAAAAAACCCAATAATTTGAAATTTCCCCTTTTTGAGGGGATTATGGCAAAAAGATACAATGCCAAAACATTCAGGGTATGGTGCAAGAAGAATGATCAGTCACAAATAAGAAATTACCTCAAGGATATTATTTATGATGTATCTATTTTGTCAGGGAATTGAACTCATGACCCAAGTTTTGGAGAGTGCTGGGTTTGCCTACTGAGTCACAGAAAAATCTCATTTACTGTCAGTAGTAGTCATTTTAAACTCAGCTGGGAAAGCTTTCAGACAAAGGGCCTTCACCTTGAAAGGGTGAAAGATTAAACTGAGGATACTATTAAATGGAAAAATCAATGACAACTAGTTAAATAAAAAAGAAACTCCCAAATGAAGATAAATAATCGGCTGAATTTGTCCCTTGTGTATCTCTGTTTCTTTCATTAGAAACACAACAGGACTAGGTTTGTCTCTGTATGCAGCAGAATACAGAAGACAAGCAAATAAAAAATATAATGTATAATACAAAATGACAAGCAGTCACCTGGGGAAGTATTGAGGTTAAAACTTGCTTAATAATTTCAGATTTCTAAAAAAGACCTGAATATCATCTAAAATATCACTATTTTAATCTGAAAAAATATGAAGCAAGGATTGTACAGCAAGGGTTATATGTTGTGTCATAAGTTCTTGGAGTTTCAGATCAAGGAAAACTAAGAAGCAAATCCTAATTTAGTTTTAAATAGCACAGGGGATCTGAAACAATAAAGACCATTCTAATAATGAGCACAGCCAACTGAGTTCAAGGTTATTAGAGAACAAAACCCCAAAACTTTCATATATACATATTTAAAAACACAAAATAAACATATTCCAAAACAGAAAGGGAAAAACAACAACTAGCAGGGTAAACTGCCTACAGTAGGAAAAAAGATTGAATAGGTATGAGAAACAGCATATTATACACTTGTATCTCAAAATATATTATATAATAAAATGGAATAAAGATTCAACTTTTTTTTTTTTTATCTTCAAGCAATATTATGCTTCACAAATCCTTTAGTCACCTCAGAGTCAAAAGCTGTGAATAAATGTGATGTAGTCCATACATCATAGTGTGATTTTCAGAAAGCTTTTGGTAAGGTTGCTTGCCACATTCTGAGAGACATAAAACAGTTGTGGGATACGAGATATATCCTTTTATGCATTAATGATTCTCTAAAATAGAGAAAAAAATAGAAATAGGTGGTAATTTTTCCATTGAGGATAACATGGTGGAAATCCTTATCCTCAGGGACGTGAATGTGATACGTAAAGTCTTCAATCTAGTCATAAAATATCAAGGAAAAGGTGGTGATTATTGAAGTAATAAAATTTGCGAATGATAAATAATTACTGAAGATTGTTAACTTAAAGCAAACTGTGAAGAACTAAAAAAGAATTTCATGGCACTATCTGATCAAACAGATCTAGAAGAGAATTCCTATCAGCTAATATAAAGTATTATACAGAAGAGAAAAAAACACCCTGATAGTTACTGTCAGTCAGAAAATCAAGGCTGAGGTAAGTAATTCTTAAAGGATGGCTTTTGAGTGCTATTTAGCAGCCATAGTGGCAAACAAAAAGCTGGGAATTGTTTGGAACAGAATAGGAGGCAAACCAGAAAATGTGATTAGGTTACCGTGTAAATGGATGGTGTGTTCATGTACTGGATGCATTTCAGTGTAAAATTCTACTTGTCCAGTCTCACAAGAGATATAGGGGATTTAGAAAAGAGACAGGATAGGATGATGGACTGAAGAAGAGATTACCAGCTCTTCAGCTTGGAGCTGAGTTGTTGGTAGCAGCCTGTAGACACCGAGTTCACTACTTTTCACAACTTATAAACTGAAAAGTATCCAGTGAAGTTCTCATGAGGTGGTCTATAGTAAAGGTAAGAATATCTTTTTTCACACAGTTTCCTAAAGATACGAAGTTCCAGATGAAAGATGTCAAAAGGTTCTTAATGCAAAACTAATAAAAGAAGTGTCCATCTGTGGCTTGTCTTGATAAAAGATTCACAGAATCCCTAAAGCATTGACAGCAATGATTTGGAAGACCATCGCAGAGAAGGTTCAACATATATATCTGTCATGTCTTAGATTTCAGGGCCCAGATCCCTTCAGTCTAACTCTAGGCCTTTGAGTTGGCTTAAATGCCTTTAGATGTTCCTGTACAAGAAAGAAAAAGAAAGGTTTTGTACTGAATTCTGCAAGCCTGAAATTGCTTAGGTCATACTTTCACAATGCAAAATAATTGGTGAATATAACACTTTCATAGGTGTTATGTTATGCCTAACTTCTCTCCCAATATTTTGCTACTCATTTCTGCCCACAGAGTGAGGCACATATCAGCTGAGCCCTACACAGACACATTTAGTTTGGGGCTAGAAATGAAATCAAGTTAGTGATTCATCCTAAGACAGCCCTACCCTTCTTTTTTTTTCCCCCTTTTTTTTCCCCTTGAAAGTTGCAGCAGCTCCACAGCCTTGTTCACAATTCATCCCATGAAAGACTAGTGCCAGAGCAGGTGAGAGGAAAGGAAGTTAGTTACAGCACAGTGCTGGAAAGAGACAGGTTGGAAATATCTTTGTTCAGTACAGTCATCCACTTTACAGTATAAAACCATAGCCTCCAACACCTCAGCTGGATGAGATGAATCATTAATTCAAAGCTTTTCCAAAGTATTCACCATATTCAGATGCAGGATTCATTCAAGCTAGACTTCAAAAATGTCTGGTCTGACCTCCTATGGGTGTTCTCCTGTAAGTGTTTAACTGATAAAATTGAAGTTAAAGGGGTCTGTAATTATATTCTTGGAGTTGGCTGTTCCTGTGATTTAATGGTTTTGATCTACAGCTAACATGTGGAAGTGATACAATGCAGCACAGAAAAATGTTATTCATATGGAAAAGACCAGACTGTGTCTCATTTGTAAGAGGTATCAGATGTACCATTGCTACTATTGTTCTTTTGGTGAATGTACACTGTCTAAGATGTTGAATCGAAACTATGGCATGGTACAAGTCTCTGGACTTCATTTTTCATTTGAAAATGTTAATTTTTTTTTGGTTCTTATTACTAGGTGTTTAGGGAGAAAATAATTCTCCCTATGTGGTGTTATGTGTAAATTTTATGCAAGATTGTTTTCTTTTCTTATTTATGTCTACATTCTGTGAACACTGGGGATTTTCAAGAACAGAGTTCTGTCTATCTGCAAATTATAAGAATTCAGGTACCCAAATACCCAAGCATAAGCCTTATGAAAATCTGCCACTATATGAACTTGCCATTAAAGAGAATAGACCAATTATGAACAATTATCTACTAGGCCTAGTCAGTTCATAGTCATTTATTGTCACAATTTATGGGACTTCCTTTTAGTTTAGAAAAAATATAGCTTTATCCTATTCCTGTTCAACATGATTCTTCTACCGCATTGTGTCACCTTACATTTGGTTCCACTGCAGACTGATGTGATAATATCAGGCATAAGCCAATGGCAAGTGATGAGCAAGAGAAGTGAAAGCTTTCTCTCATGTAAGAAACTACTTCTATTATTCAGTACCAAAAAACTTTGGCTGATCATAATTGTCTGCTTGTTCTGACATCTCTATGAATTTAATATAAACATAGCAGTATGTACCTGAATTTTAATTCAAAGCTAAAATTCACACTTAGATATTCATGGGAGCTGTATTTTTCAAAAGCTGGTAATTATTCATGACTGTTTCACATAAGATAGTTTGAATTTTAGAGTTTTGAACTCTTCTTGGTTAATTTTTATACCACTTCCTGCACTGCTATAAATTGATGAAGTAGTTTCCCCACTTGTTTTCAAGACATATATATTCTACAATGGATCTGATATATTTAATTTTCCCCTCGGCAGGATTTTACATTGGTAACTAAAAAAGTGTTTGTAGGAATATCAACATTGTCATTAAAGTTTAAAAATAAATTATATACATTCAGAAATCAACCAATGAACGATTTAAAAAGAGAACAGATTTTACAGCTTGTTGATGTAATTGAATATTCAGACAAGCCTCCAGGATGCTGGTTGCCTTCTTTATTTTATGCAGAAATTAAGCTTTTGAGACCTAATGAACTATTTAAATGTGCCACTGCTAAAGGACACTTGACTATAGAGGTACTTCAAATTTAGGAATGTTTTCATTTTTTGCTGTAAAGATTTCTACGCACCTCATAAAGGTTTCTTGATTTCAGAAAAGAGAAAGTTAACATCTCATGAACTGCAAGGGAAAGCAGGTAACTGATAGCTCTGATGTACATGGAACCACAATACCAGATAGGTTCTATTAATCTGAAGGAAACAAACTATATTTTAATACTGTCAGACATATAATTTCTGGTAATTAAGATGCATCTTTTAAGATTATTGGAATATGAGTTAGAGCTGCAGTGGTTTTATATGTTTGGCAGCAATGCAAAATGTTTCATCTGTAGTACTGTGTTTACAAAGGTCACTACAAATGTTAACCTTCCTGACCTTTAAAAACTCAGACCACTGCCAAACACTAAGAAATGTTCAGTGACCAATTTATTCTTCAGGAATTTCAAGATACTGAATGTGGTCCTGCAAGGGTAGCTTATCTAACAGTACAATAGCACAAATATGAAAGGGAGTTGATCTGTAAGATTAGGACTTCTAGAGTAAAGAAACACATTGGTGCATGATGCTGAATTCTTGGTTTAGAATTGAAATTATGACATCACAGAAATCATGTATACTTTGCTGTGTCTCGCTAGAATTTCAGTGACAGGAACAATGAAGTAAAAGATAACTGGATAATAAACAGTTATTAAAACCAGACTTTTCTCCATGTCTTGGCTCAGTGCTGTATCTTTTTTCACTCTTCTCACAGCAAAAACCATCAATGTACTGAAATCACAACACAAGCATTATATAGCAATTGCAATACACAGCTGAATCAGAACACAAAGATGATTACTATTATTGGTCTACCAACTATCATAATGCTGAGCATCCACAGTCAGGGGGAAAGAAGGAAGTGGGTTGAGTGAATCGAAGACTCTTGCTCCCTTCAAAGGTCATTATGTTTGTTGCTCTGTTTTTGTAGTCTGTATAGGACTTGGCCACACATACACTTCCCCCATGCTGCTCTGGCTAGCTCAGATCCTCTTTGTGTTGAGTTTTCTTTCCAGCAGCTGTGGTTAATCCCTGTACTTTTCCCTGAGCTTCAGGAACCCATCTTCTCTGAACTGTCTTCCAGTTTTGGGGTGTGTAGGTGTTCACCGTAACTCATAGACAAGCTCCTTTTCATTGCTCTTTGTTGCACAGCAAAGAATGAAAATACCATTAAAAAACATAACTGTGAATGCAATGGGCTCTAAGTCTTTCTTCAGACCAAGAAAATGGCTTATATACCACTGATTTCAAACAAATAGAAACAGTTTTTGAAAAAGAAGCCAAGCCATCTTTTTGTTCATTTGAATTTTACTGATTTTCATCTTGTTTTTGGGGGATCTGGGGGTTTGGTTTCTTTGTCTTTCATGTTTTGGTTTGACTAAAGATAGACCTATTGAAATGCAATACAACTGTTTGTGGTTACAAAAGGATAAAGCTTCATTCATAAAAAAAAATTTCTTAATGTAATGAGGTAAGTAAATTACTCTGAAGATGAAGGCTGGAACTTTAACCCATAGGAAGATAAGTAGTGTAGAATCCTGGTTGCCTTTAGAGATAAAAATCTTTTTAAAAAAACCACAGTCATTGTGATGAGTCTTTGGGTAATTAAAAGACTTTTAACTTGAAAATGCAATAAGAGATTTTGTGATCTGTGATCTGATGTGTTATATGATTTTAGTGTTACTGATCACAGATGGATTGCATCTCTAGTCAGAAAAATATCTGTATGATCACATTATGCAACAGATCTTCAATTTGCACAAATTGGAGACTTCATTTTTATTAGCTATGACTAGCCCAAAGGATAAGCTTTGATAAAAGAGCAAGTGGTCAGCAGCAAAAGATGAACAGACAAATGTAGGCTTCAAGGGATTAGTACAAGAAAACTAGAGGTACTCACCTGAAGGCTTCAAAACTATCCTGTGTAAGTTGCTGAAAGGCTGCAAATCGTATTGCATTTAAAAAATGCTCAGTACACCTTTGATCATTTACACTGTACATTCAATACAGATGAATAATTTAAATGCTGAGCCTGTAAAAGATAGGAACAACATTCTGCAATATTTTTTTTTTATACTGGCTTTAAGTAGTAAAAGAACACCCTTTTACTTCTACGCAACTTTTATGCAGGTAAAAACCCCAATAATTTTAGTCTAGCCTTGTATGCATTCCTCATCATGACTTGCAGTGCCAACCTCGCTACAGTTCTAGCACTCCCCTACACCTGTAAACAAGCTGGACATATTTAGATCCCAGGTATCAGATGGGATTCACCAGAGACCATTGAAAAAGATGTAACTGTGAGAATGTCATTTATGCATTGTTGATATTTATTGAAGAGGGAAGAAACCACCCATGGAAACTATTTTTTCTGACAGAAGCTGCTAAGTGCTTCCTCTGTGCCTGGAAAAAAAAAAAACAATAGCTGGCTAGTTCTGAGAATTGACAACCTATTAAACCATTTAGAAGCTGGGCCTGCCTCTGTGAAATCCACATTTTAAAAATGGACAAGCCTGGGAAATCTCTCTTGCTTCTGGCTAGCGGTAACAGTACCGGTAGGGCCAACCCCGCTCCGCCAGGGCCTGCACAGCCTGGCGGGGCTGGGCTGGGCCCCAGCACTGGCTGGGGGAAAGAATGGAGGCTCTGAGGCCCCAGCTGAGGCTGGGCCAGTCACGGCTGCTAACACCTTGCTGACACCTTGCTGACACTAAGCCCTGCCCCAGCTGAGGCTGGGCCAGTCACGGCTGCTAACACCTTGCTGACACCTTGCTGACACTAAGCCCTGCCCCAGCCCGCGCTGAGCTGGGGTTTGCTGGCCCCGGGAGCGGCTCCAGGCTGGGCCAAGCCTCCTCCACCACAGCCCCACTCCCCCCACTCCGGCGGGCAGAGGGAGGGGCCCAGAATGGCCTGCAATCCATCGGCCACTCCCAGCAGAAATCATCACAACCTTCTGCAGGCCTGGGAAAGATATTAACCACAGATGGAACCTGCAGACCACAATTCTCCTCTTAGGTGAGAGAAAAAGAGAGCGAGGACACGTAGAAGACAACATGCAGATACTGAGGCCAGTAAAGAAGTAGTCAAGTCCCAAATGGAAGGTGAATGAGAAGATGCTGTAGTATGGCTGAAAGTTCTTTTGGTAAGGCCATTGAGATGGACTATGATTCAATAAAATATCCCCTTTAATTCATGAGAAAGTATGGAGGGATGGAGTGTTCAAACTATAGACATGAGCAGAGGCATCCATAGTGAAGCAATGCAGATGTTGAGGGAGCTGGGATCCCATGAAAAGCTTGAGCAGAGAGATGAGTGATGAAGACCCTTTGACCCCAGGGTGAGAAGAAGAAGACTTCTGTTCCCAGAGATAAAGATGATCAAAGAGATAGATAAAGAAAACCTTTGCTTTTGAACACCTCATCCTTAAAATAATACCACATAAGTTGATATGGTCCTTTAATTCAGCTGTTAGAAACTGTGAAAATGGGAAGAGCTTCACGATTGCCGATGTTTTGTTTTTCTTTCATGGGCAGATGCTATTCATGAAAATGAAAGGTCACAAGAGAAGTATTTCTTGTGGAGAAATCTCCATGACATGGCAAGAGAAAACTCCTCTCCCTACAAGAACAGATGAAAGACTATTGTAGAAATGGTAAATGACTTAAAATCCCAGGTCTTGTCTCTATGTGGTCAATTGGGGAAGACAAGAAGTTGGGCAGGGGGAGGAAAAGTGTTCAGAAGGTTTTAGTCTGATTCTTCTTATTCTTTTAATTAGTTCTGTTTAATTTTAAAGTTCTGTTAATAAACTTTTCATTATATCTTTTAAGTTTTGAGCCTGTTTTGCCCTCCTCCTAATTGTCACAGCAGGAAATGACTGAGTACACTGGCACTAAAACCCACTGCATTATTTGGTGCACTGGCCAGGAAACTCAAATTGGTGATCCTAAACCACTACAGTCATTTACTATGTATGGAGCACTCTGATCTTTAGAAGAGGTCTGGCAGTTGGAAATCCTACTGTATCTATTTTAGAAATGGATTATGAGGAGCTACAAGTTGATACATTTCACTTCACTCCCTGGAAAGACCAAGCAGCTCATCCTCTTGGAATCCATTTCCAAGTAAATGAAGCATAAGAAGATAATCAGGAGTAACCATCAAGGATGGTTGGCTGGCTGGGTGGATGAAGGATGAGTGATGGTTCCTGAGGGCTTTCACACCATCTCCCTCCATGCCATTATTTGAAAGGTGAATGTATGCAGTGGATGAGCCAACCGATTTGTTAGTTGAAAGCTAGGGCTGCACTGCCAGGCTCAAGCAGCCGTAAGCAAAGGTTGGGTGTTCATCTGGTGACCTGGAAAGAATACAGTACTTGAAGAATTAGAGCCAAAACCCACAATACTCAACATCTTTAAAGGTGGTCTGGGTGATCACACACAAGACTTTTGGAGAAAATTGCAGATGACTCTATTGTAAGGAGTGTCTGACCTTTCAGAGAGACCTTAATAAATTTCAGGCTGAAATCTAAGTTCAGTCAAAAAGAACCACCATACTCTTGACTCAAAATAAATGCTACATTTGTTTACAGACTTTAGTGATATCCTGACTCCGTATGGGGAAATACACAATGTGAGCTACATATTTTCTTCCATCCTTTCCCCATCCTATTATTTTGCTTTTCCAGGAATCCTGTGTTTTCTGTACATATCTGCAATTTCAGAGATGAGATCTTCTTGATGAACAGGGTGCATATTTACCTGTGAAACTTAATGCAGCTGTTGTGGTTTACTAATGTAACAGTGGACAAAGAGGCTGATTGCTGCAATGTCTGCTCTCTTATTGGTATACCTGTGCAGGCCAGACATTTCTCTGCACCATAAGCGGATTTGCCAATATTGCCTGCAAATGAGGACGATGCAACCAGCAAACACATTGAATAGGGCTTATCATAACCTGTGGCAGTTCTCTTTCAACATCTCATCTCATCTAAGTGAGGGCAGAAAGAGGAAAGTGCATTACAGCAAGTACCTTTGTTCAATTAATTGATTTGCCTGGGTTGGACAAGAAATGTGGATGCACATTACTGAGTCCTGTTGAACTTCTTGTCAACTAAAACCCCCAAGTCCCGCTCCTCAGGGCTGTGCTCAGTCAGTTCTTGGCCTGGTCCATATTCGTGCTTGGGATTGCTCTGAGGTGCAGGACTTGCACTTCACCTTGTTGATCAAAGATTCACAAGGGCTGATCTTGTCAGAGATGACCAGTGGAAAGAAGGTGTTTGGTAACCCTGCCTTCCTATGTCATCTGTTACCAGGGCCTCCCTTCCATTTAGTAGCAGGCACATATTTTCCTTAGTTTTCCTTTTGTTACTGATGTATTTGAAGAAGATCTTTTTGTTGTCCTTGACATTCTTGGCCAGATTTAATTCCAGATGGGCTTTGGTCTTTCTTGTCTTATTTCTACTTACATGTGAAGACTACTGTAAATTCTGAATATCAATGAGATCATCTGACAAGTTTTTTACATAGGCATTGAATGCATACTGCTTTTAACAGAGACAGGTATTTGAAACCCAAAAATTGTGCTATTTTTCCAGTTATTTACAAAAATTAAAAATTCATTTAGACATTATTAAGGTGATTAAGGTAGAGGTATATTAGTTTTTTATGTGAAGTCTAACTTTAGATTAGTCTTTTGAACTAGGAAATACTCTACGATACCTACATGGTCCATAAACTTTTCCTTGTTGGGTAGTAATATCATAGGGTCCATCTGAACAGGAATAAATGTGAAGACAATCACCAAAACCCAGTGAGACTGTGATACAAAGCATCAATTAGCTGAAATTTTGTGTTCAGTTTTAAAAACATGTGATGATAAACAAGATTATCAGTATTTTCCAAATGAGGCTGGAATGACCTTTATATTTCTGGATTAAATGGATTAATTTGTACCAGTATGCTCTGGCTTTCACTCACAGTTGAGCCTTGTTACAGCTTCTATTTAAGTAGGTCACAATTTATTATAAAGAAAAAAAAAAGAAAAAAAAAAAAAAGAAAAAAAAGAAAAAAGGGTTAGGGTTTAGAAATATTGGTGAGTAATAGGATTTTCAGGAAAGGCTTCTGACATAAGTAAGTTGCCAAAATCAACAAATAAAAAAAGTCAAGTTATTACCATCTACATGTGGACATAAGAATAGACTCTATCTTATATAGACTATATATAAATATATAGACATATATAGACTATATCTTTAGACAGTGTTTTAGGCTTCTATATTTGTA
Organism: Parus major; assembly: GCF_001522545.3. Taxonomy (NCBI): domain Eukaryota; kingdom Metazoa; phylum Chordata; class Aves; order Passeriformes; family Paridae; genus Parus; species Parus major. Next base: position 15,250,947 of record NC_031773.1, read on the forward strand.
AAACCTGGTCTTAATGATGCTATTGAAGTCCTATTATTGGATTACAGTTTAGATCATGTTCACCTTGAAAGAACCACTGAAAACTTATGGAAAACATAATTACCACAGAAACCAGTATTATGACTTCAAGAGGATAATTATAAAGAGCAGATAAACTCCTAAGAAACCAAGATCCTATTTTAATGTAAATGTTACTACTCATAATGAGTGAAGAGAAAATGACCTGGAAAAACTGCGAAAAGACAAAAATTGTTTTTAATAGCTTGTCTCTCAGAGTAACTCTATGACCTGTCTTGTGATCTTTAGCTCCTTTATTCTTTTTCTACAGCTTCTATAAAAGAAAACCTCCGCATTTATTTTGGGAAACTGAAACCAGTAGCTCTTATTTTTTTTTTTCTCCTTTCACAGGTAGCAAGCACAGCTGTCATGTACAGATCAGGGATTTTATTTATTCAACAAGTTATATCATCCTTCAAGAGTTAGTGGAGAATTTTTCCTCACTGGATACTGGTTTTGTTCCTAGAGTGTCACACCAGTGATTCAAACGTGGCTGCCAGGTCAATGAAAGAAAATGCACTGACCCCAAAAAGACACTTGAGTTGTTGGAACAAAGGAAATCCACCGATTGTTCAGAATTCAGACCCCAGACTGGATTTGCAAGAGAAGAGCTGAGTGCTTTCTATTGCTATGCTGCACTGAGCAAGGGGAAAGGTTCCATGCAGTCAGCCTGAGCTGAGAGAAAAAAAGATTGGTGTGTCATGCAGTCAGCCTTATGGCTTCCATGGCATTAGCACAGGGAGTATTGTTTAATCTCATGAGTTATGTCCCTGATACCTCTGGAACTGCTGAGGTAATGCTTTTTTAGGGAAATGCTTGTCTCAGTAGTAAATCTTTTGATATTTATTTTTGATTTTTTTTTCCCAGTGTTGTTAGAGCTCAGCTACCATCAGTGAGGAAGAGAGCGAGCTCCTATATCCAGAACATTTTTCTTCTACCAACTTTTCATAATATGAATATAGAAAGGAGTCAGAAAAAAATTGTTTCCAGAAGCTCTGTGTTTTTGATGAAAGAATTGAGTTGGACATGCTTATTTATGCTTTTTAATTGAATGGATTTTTTTTAAAATTACATTCTTGAGCAAATTTGAACTAAATTTAAGATAATTTTGTTCTGACAGCTTATACCCACCAGTAAATATAAATAAAAAACCAGAAGCTTTTAGTTGTCACTTATTTATGTATTTTATATATAGAGGAATATTTATGTGAAATAAAATAAAGGTAATATTTGCTCTAGAAAAATTTTATATGTACTTTGGGTTTAGTGAGCTTTACCTATACAATACAAATCTAATTTACAACAGCCCAAGGCAAAATACCCCAGTAATAGAGGTTGTCAAAATTTCTTTTGGCTTTTTTTTTTGTTTGTTTGTTTTTGTTTGGGTTTTTCTTTAATTTTTTATTTGTGTTGTTTAAACTGTTAAACTCGGATTTATGGAGGCAGTGCAGTGAATCACTGGATTAGTCTGAGAAACTACCTTATATTACATTCCTTAAGACTATCCATTTCAAAAAGTAAATTCAAAAACATTTTACTTTCCAAACTGAGTGACTGGTTGACAGCCTGTTCTGCTGAGCTTGAATTCTCTTAAACAGATCGCAGGTGAGGATACATTTATTATAATAGAAAATCATCACTTTCTGCAATTAGGTTACTTTTATTTAAGTCTTTCCCACCTCTCAATCTGTATAGCTTTCAGCATTTAACTTAAAAATGAACGTAAAATACTTTAGTAACTTATCCATAGTTTACACAGCAGCCAAATGCATTAATGTGCACTACTCTACTGTATTAAAAGTATGAAAAATATCGTATTTTTGAGTTAGAATGTTCCAGCATATTTATTTTCAAATTGAAATTGAAGAAAAACCCAACAAAAACCCAGACCTTTGATCCAAAGGTATGCTTGTTATACAATGAAGGCCATAGGAGAGAAAAATCCTGGAACCTACTGCAGTGATGATAGATAATATAGATTACACAGATGCTAAGATCTGATGGAAATACCTTTGTATACCCTACATCAAACTGCCAAAGATGTGGCATGACACTCACCTCTTTTAGTCTTCAAAAGCTAAAACTTCTAGTCACTGCATACAACCATTCCTACAAGCATCAGCCAGTATTTTAGGGTATTCCCTTTCCCCATTTTTAATTTTTTTAGCATATCCTCATACTTGCTGGTGAGGTGATTTCACCATCACCTCCTGAACACAGCTGCCTGGCTGTGGTGACCCTGGACATTAAAAGAGCTGGTTCCTAACTATGCACCTCCTAAATAATTTTAGTCTTCAGCTTTTGAAATAAAACAATGTTTCTATAATTAAACAATGATTTGGGGGCATAATACATATGAATAAGCTTAAAAAAAAATGTAGAAGAATTTTATTAATTTTCTTCATTTTTGGATGAGGTCATGGAGCCTGGGCAGTTGCAGCCAGGTGGAGTTTTGCAGTTGTCTAATATATTTCACAAAACTTTGCTGAGCATGACAGTTTGTACTTGGATGAGCAATAACTTCCAGAAATACATCCAGACTTCACATGAAGGCTTTAAAATATGACATTATATATAGCTGTCTCTGCTAGTCTCTGGATAAACTAATAAAGAGAAGGGTACCTAAACAGTACTGAATACTGAGTACTCCTATTCCAACAATTCTCAATTAACATTTGATGTGGCTGATTGCTTGTCCCCAGCAAGTCTCACATTTTCTATAAATTGAATGAATCTACAGGCTAGTTGTAGAAATAAATTTTTGAAGAATCACCTATATACTCTAGAGATTGCTCTCAATATAATTGTCAGCAGAGTTCCCTACTGAGTAATGTTTAAAGCATTTATAAAAATACATCAGAGGCCCAAAAACTTTTCAAAAAAAAAAAAAAAAAGTGGGAAAAAGAAATTCTGATAAAAAAATTGAGATAATGGAAGTTGCTATTTATAAGGTTCATTATTTAAAAAGAAAACAAAAAGAAAAAAAGTGGGGTGCAAAAGATACTGTAGCATTACATATTAATAAACATGGATAAAGAACATTATACTTGATTAATGAAAATTTAATTTATTGTAAAGATCAAAGTTTCAAGTTTATCACATATGTATTAACAAAGACATTTTACATATGTTTAAAAAAGACCTAAATAAACATTTGAGCCTTTCAGTTCTTCATATTATAGGGAAATTAATCAAGTTTCCTAGTTTATCATATTAATTTTTCCGCTGATCTTAATGCAGTTACACTAATTTGCAAAGCATTCTAATACTACAAAATATTGTATAAAGTACTGAATAGAAAATATGTTCAATATCTATCATGATTGCTAAAACACAGCATTTAAAGTTTCAAATGTGCATAAGTGAATTAATTTGCTCAAAGGTTTCTCTGAACACCTGAACATATTAGTGATTCATTTTGCCCTTGGAAGGACAAAATTGTGATTTGATTGAAATGGTGTCTCTTTCTTTAAAGAAAGAAAATTGTCATGGAGCAGAATATTAATCATGTTTTACCCAACAATTGTTAGCTTCATTGGTACTTTGCCTATCACCAATCTTTGAGACTTCAAAGAGATGACAAATTATAATCCATCGATGCCAGTTGTTGTCATTTGTAACTGACACATTGTGAAGGTAGAATTTATCATTTGATTGATTGAGATCTGTTGTAACAATGGGATTTCAAACTGGGTTGTCTCTGTTTTCCTTGGAATAATTTTGATTTACCTTATAAACTATTTTTCATGCCAGCAGAAATAATTTACAATTTGACATCAACTCTCCTCTACATATTTAATTGTTTTCTTCTACTGATTTTCTTTCCTGTGTTTTCCTAATCATGGAATCACGGAATCACAGAATCATAGAATCACTAGGTTGGAAGAGACCTTCAAGAACATCCAGTCCAACCCATGACCTCAACTAGACCATGGCACCGAGTGCCGCATCCAGTCCTTTTTAAACACATCCAAGGATGGTGACTCCACCACCTCCCTGGACAGATCATTCCAGTACTTCATCAAACTTTCTGTAACAAACTTTTTCCTAATATCCAACCTATATTTCCCTTGGTGCAGCTTGACTGTGACCTCTTAATCATGTGACACTGAACATAATATCAGTGTGGAATAGAGTGACATACCCATAAAAATTGAGGCTTTCTTTAAAAAGCTTTTACTTCCCAGAAGTTCAGGGTTTTTTTTCTTTCTTTTTGTCTGTCTGTCCTTCAAGGCTTGGTGTATCAACTACTTCCAGCAGCTATTTCACAGACACGTCATATAAAGTCCTTCTCAGAATGAATGGAGACCTTTATGTTTTTACTTCATCCAAAAAATAAGAGTAATTGACTTTTAAAAGCTTTCCTCTGTCAGAACCTTATCTTGTGGATGATTTAAAATAATTTTCATAAATAATAATTTGGCTGCCAAGGCTGAGCTCAAAGGAAAATCCTGCTAGCACTCCCTTAGTGTTCTGAAGAACTCTGAGTATTATTTTTAAGAAGCTTTTAAATGAAAGAGTTCCCTGCTACGCTTCACTAGTGCAAATGGGGTGAGTTGTCATTGAATGTCTGTGATACAAGTTCAGACATGATCAGGTAATTAGCTCCAGATAATTAACTCTGAAGAATTTGAGAAGTTCTTCCACAATAATTGGCTTCAATGTGTTTGAGGAAAAACAGGAATTCTAAGTGGAACTTGGGGAAATGTAGCTACAGGTCCAGTAATAGCAAATATTGTGTGGGGATTATACATATGAGTAACAGCCAGACTTCCCCATTAAGATTTGTCCATTGGTCTGTAAGAATCACAGGCTATTCATTAACATATTTTCAGAATTAGAAACAGCTCACCAATTTCTTATTCAGAAAGTGTTGCACAAACAGAGGTATTTCTAGGGGTACTGGGTTTTTTTTCACAGCAATTTGACTTCCCAAACCAGCAAATCAGAGCATTATATAGCTGAAAAGTTATCCAACCTCTACCTTTTAAAATTCAAAAATAAAAACCTAGTTAGAAAAAGAAAAGGAAAAACTCAATCAACCAACCAAACTAAAAACCCAAACTGTAAAACACCAAAAGAAAAAATAAACATTTTCTGAAGATATTCAACAGCCAGTTTTGGGCTCTTTCCGTACTATCATTCAGTTGATATGCTGGAGAATAAGAAGAGGTTTTATTCTAAACAGGTTAAGAAGAAGCAGATTACTTGGTCTATTTAAAAATCAGCTGATAATACCAAAGCTTACCCAGTAGACTTCTGTGATATAACACGGGTGAGCTGGATTTGGAAAGAAAGCCCACAGACCTCTGGCAATAAGCCTGGGCTTGAATATAAAGTGCAAATTGTTCTATTGTTGGGGGGGGTGGGGGGTGGGAGGGGGAGAAGAACAGTGCTTTGCTTGGTTACATATAAAACCAATTAATTGTAAATTCTGTACATCTGTATTTGATATTCTTGTTATAAATTAAAGCTTTGTTTATAAGAGGTGGGATTGTCATTTGGATTCAAACAGCTTTTAACAGTTTAAATTACATCAGTATTGATTCAGAACAGTAATGTATTCAATACTGGGAATTAGCACAAATATATTCTTTGGTAAGGAGACAATAGTGTGAAACAGAGGATCTAAAACCAAATGATCTCTTTATTTAAAGAACTGTAGAATCATGGAGTCATGAATTGATAGAATCATAAAATAGTCTGGATTGGAAGGGACCTTTAAAGGCCATCTAGTCCAACCCTATGGAACAAGCCATGACATCTTCAGCTAAATCATGTTCTCAGAGGCACATCGAACTTAACCCTGAATGTTTCCAGGGGTGGCATATTTACCGTCTCACTGGGCAACTTGTTCCAGTGTTTCACCACCACCACTGTAAAAAATATCTTCCTTTTATGTAGTCTGAATCTACCCTCCTTTAGTTTAAAATCAGCACCCCTTGTGCTATTGAAAGCATGCTCTACTAAAAGGTTTGTCCCCATCTCTCTTACAAGCTCCCTTTGGGTACTGAAAGGCCACTCTTAAGGTCTCCCTGGAGCCTTCTCCTCTATAGGCTGGACAAACCCAGCTCTCAATCTGTCTCTATAGAAGAGGTTCTCCAGCCCTCTGATCATTTTTGTGGCCCTCCCCAACTCACTCCAGCAGGTCCATGATTTTACTTTGCTGATGACATCAGGGCTGGAGATTGTACACCAGGTGGGATCTTACCAGACAAAAGTACAGGGGGAGAATCCTCAATGTGTCTGCTGAGTGCCCTCACTAAAGCCAGACCCCTCTCAGTTTGGTCTGCCATCCCACAAAGTGTCACAGGTAAGACTGATACTGTTTCACTCCCCCTTCAAGTCTTGTTTAAAGGCCTGTCAGTGAGCCAAGACCCTCTTCACCCTCTGAGGGAGATATGCCTTGTTTCATATAAACCCTTACATTATTAAACAGCCCAAAACTTTGGCAGTGATGCTATTCATGAAGTCATGCATTGATAGACTGAGTCTTACTCTATTTCTTCCATTGCTGCTGCTTGCAACTGGTAGTATAAAGGCAAAAATTTAACTGTGTTTCAGATGCCCTTACGGACCTTCTCAAGGCCTTGGAATCTCTTTGATTGCACTTGGACTACATGTTGCAGCTGCATGGCCATTCACACAAGAGAAATAACAGGTAATATCCCAAGGACTGTGCCAGACTAGAAAGTTCCCTAGAAATGTTCTGCATGCAGAATTCCCTAGTAGAAGGGTCTCTCTGACATATTGGTTCCTTTCAGAAGGGAGTCACACAGTACTATAATTTGCCTTTTTTTTCCTTGTGGATGGAGTAGTGATTTGGAAGCAATGCCGTTCTGACCTTAGCAACATCTCTGGTGTAGAGGAACCATCATGTACAGCATCCACATCCAGAGCCTCTTATCTGTTGTACCTGGTCACCTGAGAAAGCAAATTGGGAAGGAATCAGCTTGTCTGCCACCCCAAGCATGAGCTTGTCTCCATTTGCTTCATTCATTTAGCTGCTGTCTTGAGTGAGGAATAAACTCGAAAGGTTAAATTAGTGATGGAGGTTTCTCACAGAATGGAATCACCAGGATGGTTTTTCACCTAATGCAGCCAGAAGGATGGGTGGATGACTCATTCTCTATCAAAAGATATTTCAAACAGAAAATAGTCCTAAAATATAATTAAATGAGTCCTAAAATATAATTAAATGAGAACCATGAAGGGAAAGAAATTAGGAATAAGATTTTAAGCACACTTTTTCCCAGAAAGAGATGGTTTAAAAGAAAACCAAAAAAACTCCTTATTCTTGTCCTTGCAAGATTAATGAAATGCTTAAAAAACATGCTTTTGGACTTCAGCATTAAAGGTCTGCTCCTGAATAAGAGAAAATATTTCCTTCCTATAGCTGTAAGAATGGCACATTTTTTTCTAGTATTAAATAAAATGAATTTTCTAAAGCATGGAATGTTTTACTTCAACATCAAAACTGATTGATAATAAAACACCAATTTTTATCCCTGCTGTATAATCCAGCACCCTTTTTGTATGTGTAAGAATAAAAACCAGGATGGCATCTTAGAAAATGTGCTGGGACATTTTAAAACAAAATGCCATTTCTATTAGGATGTGTTTTTAGAGGTGGGAAAAAAAGAAAAAAACCCACAACCATAAAAACACCAATGAGGTAGAGAAGATGAAGGGACTGCTTTGCAAAATTCTTAAAGTAAATCAGATGGCTCAGAGATGTACAAATCCTTTGGTACCGCAGGGTTTCCATGGCGTGTAGATGCAACTGTTACAAATTCATGACAAAAATACATCACACACAGTTAAACTTGTAGCTATGATTGGAGTGAGCTGCACAGAGCTTTGTTGTAGCCCTCCTGTCTCTCTCCAGAGAATTACAGGGAGATAAATATTTTCTTCTATATCAATATAAGAAATATCCTGTTATTTTATGACACAACTAAGTGATATGCACATAGTTTCCAAATAGGTTTTTGTTTTCCAACCTTCATGGTGTTGTGAAATTCAAGAACAAAAAAAAGACAATCTGGTCTGCTGCCAACAACTGTGAAGTTTAAGAAACTTTCTGAAACAGGCAGCTACAAAATTCCTTTCATAATAAACAGGAGTCTTTTCTAAACTCATCTATTTTTTTTTTTTTTTTTTTTTTGGTAAAAACAAAGCTAATGTCTGCTATCTCTGCAATATGTTATCTTGCCACCCAGCTCTCACATTAATGTTTACTCCCTAGCTTAGAAAGGCTTGGTTATAAAACACCAAAGAGTCCTGAAATGTTTAGCTCCAAGAAGTATGCTTTCCATATAGCATAAATTTTACCACCCACAGATGTGATAATTCAAACATGTAAGTGCTCTTACAAAGGATCTCTGATGTTGTGATATCAGCCATCAGTTGAAGAGGTATCAAATCAGATGAGTGATGCTCCTTCTCCACAGCAAGTAGTCCAGCATAATGATGTAAAATGCAGTAACAGCTTGGGATTTCTACTCCTGCTTCCAAGCTCAAAAATCTTGAAGTCATGAGTGTTTTCCATTATCAATGTTGTGTGCTAACTTTGCAAGCCAAAGTAGGCACCATACATTTGAAGGATTTGAGTAGCAGAACTAACACCAATGAGAGGGCTGAAGACTTCATCTTTTTGAGAAACTGATTGTCAATCACCATTGTATTGATTAGAAGTCTGTGTTTTGACACACAAATTTTGACATGTGCTCAGTTTGAATATAATATGAAAGGTTACAAGGACTCTCCTGCAAACCATGCTTTAATATCCAAGAGTGAAAAAATACCTCACTTCAGTTAGAAATACTGTCACTTTCCACAAGGAATGTTACTTCTTTTTCTGTTGCTTTATTTTCCACAATTTGGTCATCAAATGCTTTTATCTTACAAACTTTTTTCCTAAAAAACTGCAGCATCCCTTTTGACTGCAGCAGATCACTTAACTGGCCTTTACCTTTTTCAGTGCAACTACACTTGATGCTCACCCTTACCCTATATGATGTTTTAGTCAGAACAAGGTCTATCAGCACAATAAGCAGTGTCATCTATAGGAAAGATTATATCACAAAACCACAGGATTTCTAGGTTATGTTGTCAGCTCCTGTATGGAACTTGCATTTGGACAATTAATTTCATTTTTTCCTTCATTAAATGTGGATAACTTAACAAGCGGCATCCAGTATGCCACAATTAAAGACCTAATACATTTATACCCTGCCTCATTTTTCTGTGTGTTCTACCTGGTACATGAAGACTTATGAAAAATTCAAATCTTTATGGCTCCACTGGGATAGGATAAACCATCCATTGATCAGATTTTCTCAAGTTAATGCTCTGTAAGACAATATCTTCCCTACAAGACTGCAAGTTTAGGGGGAACAGAGTAGCCACACAGCTTCTTCAGTGACAGCTAAGAATAAAAGTTTTCTGAGCAAAAATCTATATTCACAACAGTATTATCTAAAATCTTGTTAACCTTTCTGAGAGACCTGTACAACCTTCCACTTCTTCACTACTGGGCTCTGAGGTCTGAGAGCCCTGAGTCTGGCTCCTTGCTTAAATGGTTATGCAATTTACAGCCAGTTTAGCTGCACAATTTCTCTTGACCCTTTAACGAGGTAGTCTGCTGAACTCAGTAGAGGATCACAAGCAGAGAACATCAATGAATAGCTGTTGATCATTCTTGGAGTTTTGGTAAAGGGCTGTTTATCCCAAACCATCTTTTTGCTTTTGTCTTTTGCTTCCTAATAGCCTTCTTGACATTTTAATCAAACAAAGAGCATCCTAGTGATTAAGCTTTGCATGAAACAACTTCTTGTCTGCCTTTATTAAAATTACCAAACCTATTTATTCTTACAATTCACAGCATGTGAGCTAAATAGTTTATAAGTCTGGCCTCTTTCTTATATCATATTATTAAGATCTCCATATTTTGCTGCTTTAGTAGCCATTCTGTGGAGCTGGTATCCTGCTGGGGTCTGTACTCATGTAAAGAAGGAACATAAAGAATAAAAATTCATGCTGAAATTTCCCAGTGGCTTGGGTTTTAATGTCAAGGTCTATCTGTACTGTACATTTTCCAAATACTGTTATATTTTCTTCCAGTATGTAGGATTTAATATATAACATAATCTAAAAATTTAAAGAAAAAGTATTTGTCCAAAATAAGCAAGTATAAGGTACTAAATTTAATATCTCCTGTTCCTTTGTAGGCATTCCCAAAAACTTCTAAAAACCAAAAAAATGTAGAGAAGTATATTTACTGAGGAATTTTGAATATTATTTCATTAAATGCATTTTTCTATGTTTTTAAAGAAATATTAATGTTAAATTAAGTAAGTTTACTAGCAAACATCCAAATAAAAATATATACCACACATCTCATGTAAGCTGTGTCAGGCATGCCTCTGCAGACCCAATGGATATTTTTGAATTAAAAGTAGCAGAAGGATGGCTAATGTATTGCCAGAAATGTTTCTGCTATTACAGAGATGAACATAGGTGCAGAGAAGATGCCTGTGCTATGGAGAAGGCAATTTGGACATCCTGTTAGTTTGTAACTGGAAAAGGCAGGCTGGCTGGGATGGAGATTGTCCATGTGAGCTTTGTGCATTGGCTGCACAAATCCATGTTTCCTTCTAACTCTCCTGCTGCTATCAAATATTATACTTTGGGTTTGTTTGTTTGTTTGTTTTTACTTTGGAAAGGATGACAGGGGATATGTCTCCATAGGGCCAGCTGCAGTCCATTGTTTGGCTCTCTAATAGGTCACCACAGTGAATGCTCTTCTCTGTCCAGGGCTTCTGACAGAGTCCTTCCAGCAACCATTGCTCCTGTTATGCTCCTTTGTAAAGTTCTTACAATGTCCCTTTCCTTTGTCTTCCAGTACAACTGTGCTTTTTACAATCACAACATATCTCCCAGATCTCACACCGATGAAAGCACTGATAATATCTCAGAAATTCTTCTGAATATTATGATCTGAGAGGGGAAGGAAGCTCTCCAATTTCATTTAAGTAATAAAATTCAATCTTCTAAAGTTGTGTGGGTTTTTTGGGTTCGCTCTTTTGGGTTTGGCTGCTTGGGTTTTTTTTATTTGTTTGTTTGGTTGTTTTTCTGTTTGTTTTGCATAAGCTTAAATCCAAAGAGACATATGTCTTTAAGTCTGGTTTCTGAGATCAATCATTTTCTGCCAAAATGCTCCCGTTTTCAAAGTTGGTTAGGATCAGAAGCTTCTGAAAATAGACCTGTGCTGACCAATTATTGCTGTTATATAAGCTTTAGTACTTCTTTAAAGACTGAGCCTGTCAAGAATTTAATTTGACAAGCTGAATCATACCAGATCATATATGATGGATTTCAAACTAAATTGCATCTGACCATCTGTACACAGCAGAAGAGCACATCTTTATGGAATTCCTCATGTATTCACTCTTTCTTTTTGCAAATATATTATTTCATACTGTACTTCAAGAGATTTATTTTGACAGAGATATGTCTTCTCTGTTACGGCTTTTAAAGTGCAGAATTGCTGAACTGTAAAAACTCTTTCCTAACAGCACAAATTTGTGCTAGATTAGAAAGACTCAAACAAGTCCTTATTTACTATCTTGTCCTTGGAAAAGGATTTTTAAACACTATCTTTACCCCTAGTCGGTTCTGCAGCAGTTGACCAAATAATGAAATAATTTGATCAAATCCACAAACTCAAGTAATATTTTGACAAACAGAATTCTTTTAGTGGTTCTTCCCTAGATATAAAATATATCTAGTTTATACTCTTTTCCTCCAGTAAGATTATTTCATTTCCATGATTGTATAATATCCAGTAAAAGCTTAGGTATGGTGAATTTTGATTTCAAATAAAGGACGACTTGAAGTTCCAAGTAAAATTCAGGGTGACATAGTTTGGGATGGTCTGGCAGCATTTCTAAACTTCACAACAATGATAGTTTTATTTATATATTCTGGGAATCAGTGTGTATTAGGATCTGATTAATCCTCTACTAGCCCTCTCTCTCCAGTCTCCCACATGGTTGTATGGGAGATATGGAACAGCAATTGAAAAAGTCTTTGCATCAAAGAGCTACAAAATGAGTTTCTAACATTTGACTTAATCTCTCTGACTTCATTTAAACATATTTTTCTGTAACTTCTTGTTCTCCTGATACTGATTAAATTTAAGATTTATTTCCTCAAATTAACGAGCTTCTAAAAGAGTTTGCACACATCTTAATGTGCATGCAGATACATTCTGAAGATATGAAAATAACTACTAAACATTTTCTGAACTGTTTCTGGAGCTGACAAAAATAACTCTCTAATATACTTGTACAGTTATCTGCAAATGCACAAACTCCTACTTTTGAAAATAAAGTGGACAGGTTTCCCTGTGTGTAGGAGCACCTTTCTTTCTGATACAGTCCTTTCTACCCATTAGGGATTGATCCATAACTTCATTACAGTCTACTCTGACAGCTAAACTGTTCTTTTTATTCCTTTCTCTGTTGTACCTGCTCCAATTTTCCTTACATACAGATGAACATCCATGCGCTTTTCCTGAGCTATTAATATTTCCCCAATTATTGTTTCACCCTGTTTCCCAATGAGGTAAGAAAAGTCCAAAAGTCTCTGCATTGTGTTCATGATATTTGGAGTGGCTGATACTTCTATAGTTTAGGAGAGGACTGTAAATTACATGGAAAGTTATCTGAAAATTCCCTCTACCACCAAGAGAGAGAAAGAGGTTTTTCCAGAGCTTTCTAAAATGAGCCATAAAATAATTTCTCTGGTTTTTTATTAGACATAAGAATGCTCATTTTTGCACTTTAGCAGGTTATTGGATTCTCTGCAGATCAGCAGGGTTTAAAGTGAAATGCTATGCATAGCAAATTTTAATACCAGCAATAGCATTATGCAACAAGTACCAGTTAAATTGCTTGAACTTTCTCGTGGCCTTTGAACCTATCTCTAAAGTTATCTATTTATTTTAGCAGTTCATTTGCATAGCAATAATATTACCATGCAATAGAAAGTAGAACTACTCTGAATAAGCTATGAATGTCATCTCTCTGGACTTCTGTAAGGTCTTTGACATGGTTTCCAGCAACACCTTTCTCTCTAAATTGGAGAAACATGGACTTGATAAATGGAGTGCTCCATGGATGAGGAGTTGGTTCAATGTTCTGATCAAAAGAGTAGTGGTCAATGGCTCAGTGTCCAGATGGAGATAGTGATGATGCTGTTCCTCAGGGGCCTGTACTGGGACTGATCATCCAAGTGCACCCTTGGCAAGGTTGCAGATGACACCAAGCTCAGCAGTACAGTTGATACACATGAGGGATGGGACATGGACTGCTGTGGCAAGTGGGCACAGGAAAAGATCCTGAAGTTCAATAAGGCCAAGTGCAAAGTGCTGCACCTGGGTTAGGGCAACCCCCTAGGATCAATACAGGCTGAGAGATGAATGGAGAGCCTGCAGGAGAAGGACTTGGGGATGCTGCTGAATGGAAAGCCCAACACAAACTGGTAGAGTGCACCAGAAAGCCAACCGTATCTTGGACACACCTACAGAAACGTGGCCACCAGGCTAGGGGAGGTGATTCTCTCCTTCTCCTTTGCTCTTGAGATATCTGGACTACTGCATCCAGCTATGGTGTCCTTAGCACAGGAAAGACCTATTGGAGCAAGTCCAGCATTGGACCACAAAAATGATGGCAGGGCTGGAGGACCTCTGCTATGAGGCCAGGCTGAAGGAGCTGCATTTGTTCAGCCTGGAGGAAGGAAGGCTCTGAGCCTTATTGCCTCCATTCAATAATTTTAGAGGTTTTAAACTAAAAGAGGATAAATTCAGACTACATTTTTTACAATGGGGGTGGTGAAACACTGGAGCAGGTTGCCCAGCAAGATGGTAAATACCCATGCCTGGAAACATTAAAGGTTAAGTTGGATGGAGCTCTGGGAAATCTGATCTAGTTGAAGATGTCATTGCTCATTGCAGGGGAGTTGAATTAAATGACCTTTAAAGGTCTCTCCCAACCCAAACTCTTCTATGATTTTATGATTATGAACTAACATTTTTCTGAGATTCACCTGCTTAAAAAAAGGAGTGGGGAGAGTAAACAAAAGGGTAATCACTGATAACTAATGGCCTTTCTGTACACTAGCTCTACTCTGATAAGAAATTATTATGATGCCTAGCCGACCAAAAAATTCCACCTTTAGCCATTTTGATAGCAGAACTCAATCATTTCAAGTTCTCCATATATGAAGTACAGCTCCCTGTTAACTTGAAATGAACTTTTCTTTCTCCACTGATACTCAGAGTTAAAAGCTCTCCATGTTATCACTACTATAAAAAAGGAAGCATAAAAAAGTGTCTTTCTGAGATCTGCATTTGAAGGACTTAGTTCTCTGCTTTTGGTCATATTTGCATGTCTTATGTAACCATAAATTCTTTAAATTTCCCAGAAGAAGAATAAAGGATCACTGTAACATACAATAAAAGAAAAATTAAATTTATATTGAAAAATTTAGTACATAAAGAAAAAAAAAGGTGAGATACATCATGGATTTTTACTTGGTCTATATTTTTTCTGTCAGTTAGCTGAGGATCTAAGTGTAGGTCACTCAAAGCCATAAAATTTAGGAGAAAAACACCCCTTCTATTCTTCTACAAGATGTCTAGACTTCTGTGCAAAAAAACTCTTAAAGCACTTTAGAATCTACCTCTATCAAGTCTTAGGAAAAGCAGAATGACAATTTGTATAGGCACACCGCAGGCTCTGGAGTTATGTATTTGATGAAAGTCTCCTTTAAAGTCTCAAGAAGGTTCCATTGTTGAGAGGGAAATAATGAATTTGAAGATAAGCCTACACTGTGCTTCTTCAAACAACTAATTATGAGTCAATCTTGTCCTTTAAGGAAAAGAATAACATGGTGTTTAATGCACCCTCCCCAAAGAGTCGTGAAGCAAGATTCATGTTTGACTCATTTTCTCTGGTGTAGTTTAACCCAACAAATTCTACCTCTCCAGGCAGTATCACAATCACTATGACTGCTTGTTACGAGTTTTGTAGAAGGGAAAGCAGGAAGAGAGATACTTCAGACCTTATCTCAGAGATGTTTCAGTGTATATAAAACTATAAAATAACTGTAGGGAGAGGGAGAAGGAGAGGGGAGAGGGAGGCAGGGAAAACTTGGCCACTGTCAGTTGCTGTTGGAAGCAAGTGACCGAGGGAGAGGAGAGAGGAGAGATTCTCTACTTTGCCAATGAAGGCATTTACTCAAGGAAGATATTTGTATATTGCATGGCTATTTTAACCTTTTTAAATCTTGCTAAAAGTGTGCCAATTAGTATTAACTCTGATGTATGACAACTATGGCACTATGAAATGGAATCAGATGAATAATAAATTTCTTATAGATGATGAAACTACCTTTTTATGAACAGCAGTACAAAAATTGCAGAGGGAAAGGAGTACAGCATCTTCTGACAAGTGAGATTATAAAGAAGCAGCTGCCCACTTTTGTATCAAAGATATTTATTGTGTAGTACACTAGAAATACTTTCTAATTCTGCTATTTTCCACAAATATGAGGCTTCTATTATTTAGCACAGTGGAAAAATACATGCCTACTTGCTTTACAGTGGCATATCTATGACGCAGAGTTGAATCAGAACACCAGCAACCGAAGAAAAAATGTGACTCGAAATACGGTATGTGTTTACACCTCATGAGACACTTTGATGTAGGGGCCCCCAGTGTATCAGTTTTTGAAACATAACACAGTATTTCTACATTTCGGTGTGACATTCAGCTATATCAGCTTTTAGGGGCACTTCAGTGCACTGCCTGGGAGACCCACACCAAGCCAAAATTATCTTTGGCATAACTGATTAATTGTACTATATTTAGTGTTTTTCTCAGTTATGCCAATGCAGGGAGGGAGAAGCAAGCCTACAAGAGGTAGAAAAACCCAGTATTTTTAAGAAGTAGCCCTAAAACCTTTTCCAAATCTACACATGAAGGAAAAAGGGAAATAATAAAAAGTTTTAAAATAACTGCCCCTAAGCAGCACCTTTATGTCCCCAGTGTCTCCTGGGCATTTAAACTCAGCTTCCACTCCTCACCCCAAAGTGCCCTTCACAGTGTTCTGGTCTGTCACCTGGGAAGGAGTCAGAGCCAGGCCAAGGCTGTGTCTGACATTCCTGTGTGCTGATTGATCAGACAGCTGCACGTTACCCTTCCTCAGTCACTTGCTTCCAATGGCCAAGGTTTCCCTGCCTTCCTCTCAAGTTAAGCTTATATTATCCCCTTACAGAATGTATTCACCTCTGCTTAAAATTGAAATGGAAATCACAAGTTAGACTGACAGATGGGCAATGTGATCATGTGACAAGTGGGCAAAAATACTGTACAAGCCAGTACAAAAGAGAGTCAAGAGGAAATTTGGCAGTTGGCAAATTCTGTTTTGCATGACTTTCATCATTTCACTGTCTCTTATGGCAAAAATAGTGATTCTAGATGCTGGAGTCCCAGAGAACTCCTAATCTGGGCTAGTTCTCTATTACAAGATTGTTCTTTTAAGCAGACAAATTGAATTAAGTTCTTTACAAAGAAAAAGGAGAGAAAGAGAAGGTCATGTACTGTAAAACTATACAAGGCTTGCAAAAATGCTTAGACATGTTTGGAAAATTTTTAAAGAGATTACAGCTTGTTGATCAAATTTGATAAAAGCTCTGATCTATGTGATTTGTTGACTATAAGCAGTGCCTGGGGATATCTTTATGTAGTAGTCCATTTCAGGTTGTGAAAATTCAGTTTATCAGATCTTCTAGAAAATAGATTTTAAATAATCAGTTTTGAGGACCTGCCAACTCTCTCTTTTGTTCTATGTAAGCATCACAGTTCTGGCTTTTAGTCCATCCTTTTTCTGGCAGTCCTTTCTATGATATAAAGAGATTAAAAACCTGTCAAAGCAGGAAACAAAGAAGTTTTTTTCTTTTTAAGAAAAAAAAATATTTTTATCTCTTAATATAAAATTCTTGTTTTGGCTTCTTTGTCCTCTGAAATTTACATAAACCTATCAAAAAAACATATCAGACAATGAAAGAAAAAAAAACACCAACCAGAAAAATTTCCCAGCCTATCTGCAAAACATAGTACACTGATTAAGACATGCCACTATGGTGTCTCTTTTTTTTTCGTTATTCAAATGTTGCAAAGTACAGAATTTACATGCAGTTTATATGTTGCATTGTTAGCTATTTTAGATATTCAGAATTATTTTGGTGCAATGAAAAAACTATTAAAAAAGAAAAACATACCATGTCTAGAACCAGTTTCCACTGCTGATATCAGTGAAGTAGGTTACCCTGGATCACTGTGAAATTGTCTGAAATACCTTTAATGGTGTTAGAGTGACAAAACTTATTGAAATTCTGTGGGTGTTTTGTAGTTAACCTCTCTTGAAAGTATGAAAACTAATCTCATTGTCTTTTGTTCTAATCCAGTACAGAGATGTCACCCTTCTCACTTAGATTACCAACTTCTTTATCAATACCTATTCATTGTATTCCCATAAAACAGGTCAATAACTACCTTATACATGGCCAAACTTATATAACTATTTAAAAAACCTTCCCTAGGGTCAGTCAATGATTGAAGATTGGACTTCTGACTGACAGTTTCTTTGTGCAGCTAAGTGGCTATACTTACTCACCAACCTTAAATTCTATTACCCATTCAATGTTGGTTTTTCTGTGACAACCAGTCACACTATTTCTAGTTTCAGACAAATAATTGCAGTTGGAATTACCTGATAGTGTGTGGTTGGGAACCTCCGCTTGCACAGCTCAGGTCTTCTAGAGATATCTCTGTGACACGAATTCATAGAATCATAGAAACATTTAGGTTGGAAAAGACCTTTAACTCTGACTCAGTCTCACAGTCTCCAATAAGAAGGCTGAGGGCCTATTCCTGGGTTTACACTATATAGAATATATATACACATATTTATACATCTGTCCACACAAGGAACAGATACACAGAGCACTCACATGAAAACAGAGAACAATGGCTCATCCTTCTTCCAGCTTTGGCTGAGCAGGAAGTCTGCTAGAGGGAAGATTTGTAAGATTCAGGTCAGCTACTGGGCTCATCCACCCAGCCTGGCTAGTTGCAGTTTCTGGATCCCTGTCTCCTCAGATGTTGGCACATCCACACACCCCTTTAATCCTGCTGGCTTGTTCAGCTTGATCTTCACTGGTGATCCCACACTCGCTTGCACACCTGCTTCACTCACTGCATTCACCTGCAGTCACTGTGGTTGACACCACAGCCCGTACACATGTGGTCATGGGGTGAAGAGCCTCTTCCTAGAAAACCACTGAAGGAATTTAATAAGGAGACATGACAGACTGCAGTGATAAGGGACAGGGCATGGCCAGAAAGTGTACTGACCAGCTCCTGCTTACCTGTAAATGGACTCTTCTATTCCTTTACATCCTCTATTTCCCATACTTGTTTCTTCCCAAACCACATAGATACTTTCCTTTTCCCCACCTTTGTTTCCTCTTTGAAACATGACTTAATAAATTTTGTGTAATCCCAACATTTTCTTTCACCATACTGTGTCCCATACCCCTCAGCAGGAATTTCTTTTTGTTTCAAAGATGATACAGGGGGTCTGGGCCTAATGATTCGTTGTGATGGATTTCATACATGAGCAATGGGGCTGAGGCTCTGGTAGGACTATTCTGGGAGTGGCACAGACAAGATGCTTACTTCTTGGAAATTGTAATTTGGATTCCCTGTCTGGCATTGTGCCAGTGTTCCACACTTGTCCTATGGAGATAAACTTGATAGGCTGATGGCTCTCTGGCAACGAGCCTGGGAGCAGTCACAGCACATTCTCTGCATCCTAGATTTTGAAATGCAGAACCTCTGTCTGACACTGCTCATTAGCGCAGCCTGCAAAATACCCTGAAACCCTGGTTTCCTTTGTTGGCCAGTTTAGGCATCTACTTTGGAAGACATGATCCCAGCCAGTCCTTGCACTTGTGTTTTCTGGTGGAAAGGAAAATAGAAAATAGACAAAACAACCAAACAAAACATCAAAATGTCTGAACTATGTATGTCTGAACTACTTCCTTTTGTAAGGCAAAATAATTTTTCTGGGGAGATATTTCCATCTCCTTGCCATGCACATCCTATTCCTCATCTAGAAACTTCCTACATACTTTTCATCAAATAATGCTTTTCATCTATTAGCATATACCAATTCTAGTTATCTTATCCCAAATTTATCAAGTGAAGAAACTAGTGGAGTAATAAGAGAGGACACTTCTAGAGTTTTGTAAGCACTCTTTCCTTCCACTTCTGTGGCTCTTGAAATCCAAATGGCATATGATAATATATATATTAGGATGAGTTTGTTGTGAAATAAAGAAAGCATGGCTCTAATGTCTTCCATGCAGCCAAAACAAGATTTAAGTATTTTTTTCAGTCTAGGGATTTGATTCCATTCTGATAAAATCCACCACCCCTACACCGTCCTCCCACCCTGAGAAACAGGAAGGTGCTGAGGTTTCCACTTCATGTGATGGTTTGTATCTTTTGAAGGTTTGTATTTTGGCTTTTTTTTATATCTTATTGACAGAGAAGTCTGGACTAGGAGAGTTTATCTGTATGTACAATGGCATGAAAATGGAGAGGAAAATGGTGTCACTACATTTCTATCACAAATATTGAAAGTAGATAAGTTTATTCTTTTTCCCTTTATTGAAGATGCCACTCTCTTACATATTCAAACAGATAAAATAGCAATTGAAGGAAAGATTTCCTACCCCTCCAACCATCCAAATTTAAAAAAAAAAATATAAATTAAAAGAAGGGATATATTTAATGTAAACACTGTAACCCTTCTTTCTGCAGTTTAACTTTCCTGCAAAAGAATCTAAAAATGTAACTGTATAAAAGGAAAGACTGCTGGATTACAAAGTGGTATTTTCTTGTAAACATCCAATTTATTCCCATTTCCCTAAAGAGCAGGAACAGAAGTCCATACAATGAAAGCTGCAGTTTCAACACTGTTTTAATGTGGATGGGAGTTATCAGGACAAAAGACCACTCACAAAATCTGCACACTGGACTGACAGAATCAACATATTTGATTAATTTGCTCCTTTTCTGACTTTTTGAACAAAAATTTGTCTCTTGATGCCTAGTTTTGAAAGTCTGGAATGCAGACAAATACCTCTGAGCCATTTGTCTAGACTCCTTTTATTATGAATGTTGAGAAGTGGCAACTTTTAGAGTGTTGTTTATATGACCCAGTTTAAATGTCTTCCTCATGATAAGAGGAATAACAACTCAGAATTGCTTTTTTTATGTTGACTATAAAAAAGACTTCAGAGATGTAGCTCAGGTGTTGGTGTCTACCTGGTAGATGTACAATACAAAGTCAGATGAAACTTCTCCCAAATGTCTGTTTAATCAAACCATTTTCCACACATAAGTAGCACAAAAGTACTTATTTCTTTAATAACTCAAACCATCATTTTTTAAAAAAACTAATCTGATCCAAGTGAAGATATGATCTTGTCTCTACTTATTATGTTGGAATGCATGAAACAATTTTGATATAAAATAAACTAGCTTTTCAGCAATTCATACAAAATGTTATTTACAATATGCTAGCCAGGATGAACACACAGGGAAGTTTAATTAGGTGTCTCTTAGACTAGGAAGTTTGATGAGGTTTAAAAAAAGAAGAAATTTAATAGCAAGTAGAGATTTTAAACTCTCAAAAGTTACAGTTTGCAAGTAGGTCTAGCTAGAATCCCAATATGCCATTGTAACTTTAAAAAAATTGGAATAGAAAGTCTGTGAAGAAGCAAATGCCAGAAACTGAGGCCTTGACAAGACATTGGGAATTGGAGACATGTGCAAACCCCAGATTATCTGCCTTGGAATCTGACATTTTGTCCTTTTCAGACTAAGACAATATTTGGAACAACGGCACTCAAATGAAAACATTCAAAAAAACCACTACCTTTTTTGGTTTTATTTGTATGAACAAAAATAAGCAAGCCAATACTTTGTTATGTACGTCTAAAGAGTCTGGAATTATAATCCTAAAACTGAATACCTCCATTCATATCTATTCATTATAGTTATTAACACCATAATATTTTCTTTTGAGTGAAATATTTTGTTGCTGAGCAACACATGTGAAAACAGCCCAACTATCAACAATACATCCATGGTCCCATGCATATCAAGGTCATGCAGAAGATATTGCATTGTTTTGAAAAGGTGTGCATGTTCTGCTTGCACAGCATTCTGTTGTCAGTCTTCATGTACCCAGAACTGGGTTGGCAAAGAAGTTCAACAATTGCACTTGCTTTGCAGCTGTTCTTTGGAGCAGCTTTTGGAACACCTTTTAGAAAATCCCGTGTTTAAGTCCATTCTCCTCTCTGCTTATGTTTCTTAAATATCAGGCTTCTGAAGGCTGCTTCTGTAGAGCACTTAATTTAATGGAGTATGAATTCTCCTGGAGCGTTAAGGATTTAAGCTGCAATTATCACAGGCTGAATGCTGTTTTTCAAAATCCATTTTCCAATTGGCTGGTTGGAATTTCGATAGTGATATTACCATATTCATGCCTAAGTCCCCTATGGAGCACTTATGACATTGCTAGCCATTTCTTTATCATTTCTAGTTAATGCAACAGGATTCTGTACACATGTGTTAAATTCACACAATTTAGAGCATATTTTCCAAAAGACAAGGGTACAGGTTGCACTGAAGTGTCATAATGTTTTCCTTTGCTTTTATTCCAAAACTTACCTCATGTTATGGGACAGTTACAACCACTTAGATGCTGGCAGATGCTACCAGTTCAACTATCCACCTTTCCCATTCTCACTGCCACATGACTTCTTGGTTTCAAGTGTCATATTCTCTACAGACGGGCTGCCATTCCAATGGCATTCAAGATAAATCATGGAGAATATAGAAGTATATATCATATCTGTCAAAATATATGTAAAATATGCAGAAAGGCCAGCTTCTAGAGCACTCTTCCTTACCTTGTCCTTGGAATCAGGTAGTGAAATGGAATGTTTTCATGTTCAATAAAGATACCAGACCATGCTCTTACACACAAGAAAATTTAGGCTCCAACTTTACATTTGGCAAAAAAACCCACTTCCTTATTAATAGCCATTCACTAACTGTAACTTAATTTGCATATATTAAAGTAAGTACCTGTGAATTAAGCCATGTCTTTGTTTCAGATATGAGATTCTAAGATTTTCTTTCTAACCTTTATGACAGCTGCGGTATTTAATATCTGAATAATGAACAGCTCTTTCCTCCATGAAGTTGGGATTTTGTTGATTTCATAACAGAATTATTAACTATAATGGGCTTTTCTTTGTGAGTAAAGTACCAACAACGTGTTAAGTGTCTGATGATGTATCCAGCTCCTAATAACTTCTGCTAGCAGTTTGTCAGCATCTCAAAGGGCCCAGCTCGACCAGACACCTGTGTGCAGTTCTGAAGAGCTTCTGCTGTGTGAGCAATACTTTCCAAACATGAAACAAAGTTTCACACATTTAGATGCAAACTACACTCTTCTGCTATCAGATAGGAAGAATACAGGTAGAAATCCTTCCAATGTCATAGGGTGTTCTTGCTGATGGTAAATGTTAGTTTAAAAGGCAATTCTATGTTTTATCTCTGGCATGCTTTTGCAATTTTTAAGGTCTTCCTTCTTTTGAAAGATGAAAATCCACTACACCGATGAAAATCTCCATTTTCCAGAGTGGAAGCCCACATTCTTGTTCCAATATACTTAAGACATGAAAATTCTGATTAGTACCTAATTTTTTCCTTTTTTACAAATAATGTGAAAATTACTATGTATTTTCCTCATCTAAATACCTTCTAAATATCACTTGGGGGATACAAACTTGTGGGGGAAAGCTTTGTATTCATTCTTGTGTAATCTGCAGAGAGTATGATACAGAAGCAGATATTTATAAATAAATAAAGTGTTTCAGACATTCTATATCAAGAACTTAATGGCCTGATAAATTCCAGTTTGGGTAATACTCTTCCACTTACTTAAAATAACACTTTCAATTTCAAAAAAAAGAAAAAATCACACTGCAGAAGTACTGTGAAATGACTCTTGTCTGCACAAACTTTAGAGCAAATCTCTACATCCATATCCATGACTATGACAATTCATTAAAAACTGAAGAGAAGTAATGAATGTGATGGTTTTGTGAGATAGAAATTAGGCTATTTCAGCCCATTTGCTGGTAAGACAAGGAAAAGAATTAAATCTTTATACTCTTGCACAGAACATTCTCTTAGCTTGTTTTGTAAGAAATTGAAAAAAAACCATAAATTACTATTATCAAGACAGCTGAATCTGTCAGTATTTGATTTTCAAAACTACGTGTCGGTGTTTCTTCTCAAGTTCTATTTTTTAAACAACTTTTTTACTCTTCACTTCTTCACTGTTCTTTCTTTATTGTCCTTCTGAGGAACGCACCACACTGTTCTTAAAATTGGAAAGAATTATGGTTGCTTTGCCTTCATTTGAGAAAATCACATGAAACACAAAAACACAGAAAACTTCAGTGATGGCAGATTTGGATAACTTTCATTTAGGAGAAAATTCCTATGACTCTTTCAACTCCAGTTCCAAAGTCACAAAGTATAGGCTTTTTATATTGCTGTTTATCTTTCATAATTTTCATAATTTTCTTTCATAATTTTCAAAATTTCTTCAGAATTTATACTGCACAACAATTAATGCAATCTATTTTCATGAGACAGTTATTTTTACATATACTACTACAACTACTACTACTACTACTACTACTACATCTACTATTACTACTACTACTACTACTACTACTACTACTACTCCTCCTCTGTTAAAGTCCAATATGTGGAATCTTGCTGTGAAGAAGGAATATGTGAAATTACTTTAATCTTTATTTTGAAGACATATTTATATTTAGAACCTAAGATTATTTTTTCAGCTTCTCTTCCTTTCCACTGAAGTCAATAAAAACACTTTACTAGGCAGAAATTTGACTGCAGTATCAGTATCAGTTTACAAATAAGTCTCATCGGTAAATTGGCTGATGTTACTAGCACAGAAATCTGAAGATACTTTTTTGATGAGTTTGGAAAAAAACAGAACTTCCAGAAAGATTTCTGGATACATATTCTGTATTCTGAAAATCTGATGCAGTACAGATCTTCTGATCTTAGCTTCAGCTTGAAGGTGGCCTGGAAGGAGCAATATATAAGTAACTTATATGGGTACTCAATATTACAATCCAAAAATTATGACATTCCTGAAATATTAGCTATTAAATAGGAAAAAATTACTTATCTTCCTCTCAGAAGGAAATATGTTTAAATTGAGTGTGATACATGGGATCATTTAACTAGGTGCACAGCCTAGTCTTAATTTCATCTTATTTTAGACTTAAAATATTTCTACAAAGTGTTTCACTTCATTTTAAACAATCTATTTTTGGTATAAAACTGTAAAAAATTAAAGATACAGATTACAATAAGATTTTAAAAACTGAGGAAAAAAGATTAGACAACATGGGAAAATATCTGAGTTCTAGTTAAAGTATTTCCCTTTAATGAAAATTTAGATTTTCATTTATTTTGTTTTGGTAATATGGAAAAACTCTAATTTTGCCCCAAATAACTAAGAATCCACGTCTTTCTAACTGTATTTTAAAAAATAAAAACCTGTCAGTAGAAAAAAAAAATTAAAATGTGTTTTTCCTATAATAGGCTAGAGAATAGAACAGCAATTTAGGTAATGGGATCTGTTTTCAGCTCCCTGCTTTGTCTGAGAAATATTAAGAGTCCAACAGCGATTGTCCTGTGATACTGATCAGAATCTAACTGGGAAATTCAGATGTCCTTTAGTAATAGTATTTCAAGTATTGTTTGGATTATCCAGAGTATCTAGCAGTCTTTCACTAGATTGGAAAACAAAAACAAAACCAATACCAACCCAAATTCAGCAGTGCTTTTGCCTTGAGACTTCTATTCTTTTGTATTGGAGTTTTTTATTTTTATTAAATATCAACTCATACTGACATCAACCAAAACAGACTAAAATATTTTTTCAGTATCTATATTGTGAAACTTTCAACTCTTTTGCAAGTCAGTAATTAGTAGAGTTAACAATATCCTAAGTCCCGTTCCTTGCAATAAAACCTCATGTTTTCTCTGTAAAATCATCAAGCAAGTAGGAAGAAGGCTTTGAAGCATTTACCTGGTTACTGTTGCTTAGGAAACAAGCAGCTCAGTATTAACAGATATTCATCACAGAACTGGTGAAAGACAAGGTGGCCTCACATGCATTTTCAACAAATTCAACACTTGGATCATTGACTAAGTGCAATTCTTTGGGGTGTTATTGCCACTCAATTAAAACTTCTGAATAATAGAGTAGTTAGTGCTGTTATACTACCCAATAATGCTGTGGAAAATGATACAGTAAGTTACTTACTGATTTCAATTTTAGTGAAAACAATGGCACTTGAAATACATGGCTTAAGTGCAAGGAGCTTTTTTTCCCAGTTATTTTGAGCTAGCTGGCACTAGGAATATTGTGTAGTTTCTGAAAAGCAGGTGGATTTTTTTCAGTGTATGCAAAACTGGAGATAATTGCATTTCAAAGTTGGTTCCAGTGTTCTCTTCCTACTTTGAAAGGAATATTTATATAAGGAGCATATTGTTGTTTGACTGATTGATTAATTTCAGTGAATGTAAGACAGTTGTTTACTTTTGGTTGATAACATGTGAGATCATGTTCAGATCTGCTCCTTGTTCATATTAAAAGCTGTGATAAAACCAAGGCACAACCTGATGATAGACATATATAGACTTGCCATATATGAGTAAGGCTTTATGCAGGCTGCTTTAGAAGTGCTGGATTAATCTATAAATCTTAAAAAAAAAAAGATTGAAGATATACACAGATAAGCTATGAAGCCACTGATTTCTAAGACAATCTTTTCAAATTCTTTGCAGAGTATTGGGCACTATGCTCACAAGCATTGCATTATTTTAATTCCATAGATGTTAAGCACCATTTTTCTGTGGCCCATATCATATGGGTGAAAAATGCTACAATATTAGAGACTCTTACCAATCTCACCTGAGCAGACAAGAAGTTTTTCTAGAAAAATCTTTTGAAAACTCAGAACTGCTACTGTATCCTTTCCTTGTTGTCCACTGAAGGTGACTTAATATCCTGCCTTCTCTCACTCTTGTTGGAGCCATTTTTTCCACATCCTAACTTCCTACTAAGAAATAAACTGCTTATTAGGACACATGCTTTTCCTATGAATTTTAATTATCTGTCTCACTTCAGCTTCTTTGCTTCTTTTTTCAATTCATAAACCCTCTTTTTTTTTCTTTTTTTTTTTAAATACAGACAAAAACAGAAAAAAGCAAAAACCCCAACAACCCCACACCCCCCTAAAAAAGCCAACCAACCAAATACGAAACAAACCAATGAGAAAAACCAACAAAAATCTGCAAACCCTAAACCAGTAGAAATTTGGAGATTAACTGTTTTTTTTCTATAAATATATCCAGAAAAATACATGATCAGATGCATTTTGTACTACTAAACAAAACCCAAGCAACTCAAACATCTGTTTCTAAGAAACTAGAGTAAGATATAAGCTTTTTTGCTCCCATTAATACTGAATGAAAATTTCTAAAACAATGTGTTGTGTAGACAATACTCAACAGATAGGAAATTCAACAAATAGTTAAAATCTGTCAAAGATGATATTTTCATCTTGTATTTATTTGATACTTATAACAAAGAATGCCCAGCAACCATATTTCTCTACTATTTACCTTAACTCTCTATCTTTACATTAATATATACATGTATATAATTTGAGGAACAAAGTTTAGTTTAACTTTACTAAATCTTTTTTGATTCCTTAATGGAAACCAACATAATTAATAACATGATTGGATATGAGATATTTTTGCTACTTGACAAAGCATAATTTATTAACTAAAACTACAAAATATGAAACTATCTTAAAATAAGGGTTACATTTTCTTAGTGACAATGGGGTTACAACTATGTTTCATAATTTGGAATATCTTGTTAGTTGATGGTGTCATTCCTCTGCAGGTTGCAAGGGGTTGAAGGAAATTAAGGAGAAATTAGAGGCTCATTTACACAGGGAAATTATTGTGCTCTAATGTGGACTGTGAATGCACAGTGCACCATCACGTTCTATTTCTTACTCTCAAGATGGAGGATCTGAAATGTATTTATAACAGAAGCCTTTGAAGCACTCTGAATGTTGCAGGTATCTCTGGGATTCCTATACAACAGCAGCTTGCACAAATATTCTGGTGAGATGATTAAATGTCTTTCAGTAAGAATATTCTGTTACTTGTAAATAACGACCTCACTTACTTTTTCTAACTGATGTCGCCCTAAAGAATGCAAATATGATATCTGAAAGCACATGATGGAAAGTAAATATACTTAAGAAGCACTGGGTATGTCTGAGTTTCCCTCTAAAAATACCATGTGAAACAATCCAAAGCTGCCTTGTGGCACTAACACAGGTAGAAATGTGGATAACAATCATCCTAGACTGTTCTGTGGTGTCTATGATTTGTCTTCTGTGGGGAAAACTTGATTTTTCTGAGAAATGTATGGTTTCTGAATTAGAATATTGAAATAACTCACTATTTTTTTAAAAGCAAATCAGAGACAGTAAACAGTTTCTGCACTCACAATGGTTTTCAAAATTAATCCATCTTTTCTGATAACACAGTAGCACACCCAATAGCTGTTTGATAGCTGTCTACCTGTGATAACAGCTGACCTTCTGCATTGTGATGCTAACTATAGAAACCCAATTTTGGTTGAATAGTAAGCCTCCTGCAGCATTTGAAGACTACAGAAATTCTCTCTTGTAATTAGCAGATAAGACCTGTGCAATGCATCCTCGAGGCTGGATGCTAACAATTGCACATAAGCTACATAATAGCCCTTTGATGAGAGAAAGATGCAGTAAACTTTTCTTTCTCTGTCTTTCTGTGGAGACTCTCAAATAAACATCTCTGAGGATAATGTTTTATCATTTTTCACCAAGACGCAGGTTACAGCCTCACTCTGTAATCTGTTCCAGTGCTTGACTTCTGTCATTGTGCAGATTGTTCCTAATATCAGTTTGGAATTTCTCTTGCTGCAATTTGTGTCTGCTGGCTTCTTGTGCACCTCCAAGAAAAGTTTGATTTGGTCTTCATGCCCTTACAGAAGGTAGCTGTAGGTAGCAATAACATCCTCATAACTTGTTCTTAAGCCTGAACAAATCCAGCTCCCACAGACCTTGTAGATTGTTTCTCATCCTCTTAACCTTGACAGCTGTCCATGGAACTCAAACCTGTATGTCAGAAACTTTCTTGTACTGTGGAGCCAACCTAGACACAGTACTCCTGATGTGATCAGTAGTGTTCAATAGAGGGAAATAATCACATCCCTCAGTCTCTTGCTTATATTCATACTAATGTAGTACAGCACGTAGTGGATCACCTTCACTATAACAATACATTGGTGACTCATTTTGGAGTTCTTGTCCACCTGATTCTTTTCTAGAAAGCCCTTCCCTAAGCAGTAAGTCATCAGACAATGTTGTTATTCAAGTTTATTCCATCCCAAATGCAGGACTTAACACTTGCCTTGTTGATCACAAGTATTTTGGCCACTCATTTCTCCGCCTTTCATTTTTTTACAATGGGTGGTGCACACCTAACACTGAGCCTGACCGTTCCCTTATGGTTCTAAAATGTCCAAATGCCTTAATTGTTAAAAACAGGGGTAAAAACCATTTTCTAGGTGTTCTGTTACTAAGCTCAATACCTCACATTTTCCATAGGCTTCCTTTTGCTTGCAAAGTACTTTTGGAAATTCTTTTTTGGCTTTCCAACTCAGCCTAGTTTTAGCTTCATCTGAACTTTGTTTTTCTTAACTCCTTCCTGACATGTATAGGTTCTTCCTAAGAAGCACACTCCTGCTTCCTCTTTCAGTATATTTTGGTTTTTTGTTGGGATTTTAGTATTTCAGCTCAATTAATCAGTACTGCAGTACTGGTCTTCTACAATGGTTGCTTGACTTTCTGTATATCAAAATGGATGATTTTTGTTCTTTGAAGAGCTTTTGCTGAATATCAACCAGATCTTCCAAGCCTCTTTTTTCTTCAGAGAAGTTTCCAATTAGATGCTTTCAAGCCTATTCTTGAGTTAGCTGAATCTTCTTTTCTGAAGTCCATGTTTGTGATACTCATATTCATCTTGCTCACTTCTTTTAGGAACTTGAACTCCCCTATCTTGGGAACATTTTTTTTCCTGCTGTTAAATTTGCTGTTTACCTTACCAACCTTTAGAAGAAATTTTCAGTCCTTCCTTAATCATATATTGAATGTCCAATAGCCTTTCCCTGACAGCTAACAGATCACTATCTTGTGTCAAAAAATAAACCTTGATGCTCTCCAGACAAGCATTGCTCTTGAGCTTGTGCTCTCCAGTATTGTCCTTCTAGCATATGTCAGGATGACAAAGCCCTCTGTGTCAGCCAAGGGCTGTAAGAGCAGAGCTTCCTGTAGCAGAGGGTACCACAATGTCACACACTCCATGCTGCTTTATCCCCTGACATAATACACAAGAAAAACAAGGGATGAACTGTACAATTTCTCACCACCCACTGACCAATGCCAGTCCTGTCCTCAAGCTGCAGTTGGCTTCGTTCAGGGTAATTCCTTTAGTTTATAAACTGAACATGATGTTCTATGATATGGAATATCCCTTTGCACAGTTCAGATCAGCTGTTCTGACCATGTTCCCTCTCAGCTTTTTATGCAATTCCTCATTGCAGAACATGGGGCACTGAAAAGTCTTTGAATTAGAGTCAGCATCACTAAACAGTAACCAAAACACCAATGTGTTACCAACATTTGTCTCATATTGAATCCAAAACATAGCACTGCCCCAGCTTTTGAGGAATTACCCTATCCCAGCTGAAACCAGAGTGGTTAGGTAGACATGTTAAAGAATAGTACAACTGTCTTTAGAATAAAGTGCATTTTTTCTCCTCATTTGATTCCACACAGAACACTCTTCTTCTGTGAAAATTATGGCTAATGCCTGTCTTCTGCATAAACAAAGCCAGAGCACAGATGATAAAAAAAAGTGAAGGATACACTTAGAGACCTGGCATCTAAGACCTCACTGTTCAGATTTGAAGCCCTGAGGAGACAATATCTTCTGTACACCAGTTTTTTTTTTTCCTTGACAGCCATGTGCTCTAAACTGTCGGTTCAGAAGTAAAGGACAACTATTAGTACAACTATTACAGAAAAGAAATATTATACTATATACTAGAGAAGTATCTCCTCTAGAAATTGATATTTTCTCATTTATCATTCTTTTTTTATGAGTATGTAAACGGCATGCTTCACATACCGTTTCAGAGAGGGTCGGTGTGATTTGAATAAGAGCAAAGCTACAGCACAGTGTTTAGAAATGCTTGCATGAGAAAAATGATTAATAACTCTAGCACAGGGAAAAAAAAAGAATTAAGGTTGTAATAATTTATTGCAGTTCACTGAGAACATTTTTAGTTCTTAAATACATTTCTCTTTCAAGACTAATTTAATTATGATTACACTAATCTATTCCATTCAGGCCTTTCCTGTGAGTCCATGGCCATTTAAGGGAAAATTAGCATGTTTGTGTAAAACTAACACATTATGAGTGTAAAAGTTTATGTGCAAGTTTTTTCTTTCTCAGGCAGCAAAGAATAGATAATTGTTGATAAAATTTTGACAAGAGTTAATGAAATTTGTATGAGTTTCTAATTTGAAGTATATTAATGTGTCACAGTGGAAGTGCTCTTTAAATATTAAAATTCTGAAAATGTATTCAAAAGCGTATGGTACATCTAAAAATAATTTTATCATCCAAAGTTAACGAGGAAGTTGTGTGCTATGGCACTCTAATTGTAATGTGTACTGTACTTTTCAGCCCTACAAGAGACTTAGGCCCAACCAGCTATCATAGGAGACAACTCCCACTAAAAACCATCTGCAGAACAAGGCTTCTGAAGGGAAAGCCACAGGGAAAAGCAGCAGGGAGCAATAAGCAGAAGTGTGGTAATAATGAACCACTATTGTGGTGGTTTCCTTAGAGCTTGCAGAACTTGTGTCTTCCTTTTTTGATTTAACAAAATCACTTATTCTCCTGACAGCCAAAAGAGAAAACTTGCAAGGGCATTGGACAACAGGGGAATGCTCTTTTAATTGATTAGTGGGAAATACTGGATCAGCTGTGAGCAGTACTAAAAGTTACAATTTATAGAAAATAAGAAAAATTTTTAAAGCTTCAATAAGAATGTATCAGAAGACAGATTATTCTTTTTCATCCTCACAAGTTTGGCACATCTCTTTCAAACTGCTTGGTGCCTCTGCATTGTGCTACAAAGAATATTCCTCACCAGACAGGATTTGCAAATGGAGTCAACTTTATATGGGATTAAGACCAGTTTGCACATAGTTCAGCAATCTTATTCATACACATAAAGCCAGTGTTGAAGAGATTTTTACAGAGGCAAACAGAAGAGGACAAAATTGCAAATTCAATCTGTGGGCTGTGAAGCTGTCAGTATGTTTAGGAACAATCCATTCCTACGATTTCTATTGGGAAAAAAGAGGACTCATATTCTTTCTTACAGTGTTTTGGGAAGTTTGGTTCTATCTAAGCAGAAAATATATTCTAGGCATACAGCCAAGTCAGAGGATGGCAGAAGAGACAACCAAGGGGAAAATGAAGAGAGACTGTCAGAGTGCAGAGTCCAAGAGAGGGGAATTTAATTAGGTAGCAAGTCATTATGTAAACATTTAGATGGAATTGGTGAATATTCAGAATTTAGTTTCTCATCAAAAAGTGAATAGGAAGTGACAGTTAGACTACCAACAGCTGCTGAACGGGCAGCTAGAGATATGGAAAAAACATCTAGATAGAGAAGATAAGCATTAAATTAGAAGTTAAAAAACAATAACTGGTATGGGAACTATAATCGGTTTCTTAATACTTTTTTACTGCCTTTCAGCTGGGAGCTGTTTTCCTTGGAGGAAAGAGATAGTGAAACTAGCATTCTCCAAAATGTTCTTTATTAAAAACAAAAATTTACAATGTGTGTGGAAGAGACATTACAAAACTTGTGATCAGACACAGAAAAGAATAAGTTTACTCCAATTTAGCAACCGTGGTAAGTACACAGTTGAGGTAAAGTAGGTATTTAAGTGCTTTTGCTAGCAAATGTTAGTACAAATTCAGCACTTTTGAAGACATTTAGCTTTTAAGCACTTGGGGCATGGATTCATTGGAAATTCCTACACATGCCAACATACAGTTTTTTTTATAATAGTAAACACTTCTATCAAGTGAACACTTCTATCAAGTGCATCCATGTCAATGAGAAATTCTTCACCTAAAACCTGCAGTTGAACCTCAAATAATTATGAATTAAAAATAGTAAAAATACTGATGTGCATTAAAAATGAATGTGCAGTGTCAGTCATGGAATAATTATTTGACCTTGTAGCATAATTGATTTATTTATGGGGAAGAATGAGAAAAATCTCTCTGCTTTGTCTCAGTTTTGTTTTTTCTCAGTGACCCCACGTCTCATAATTTCATAGAAAGACAGTGCATTATTTCCCTCCCACTTATATTTCACCTGTCTGATATTACAGTTTTTTAAATGTATTTTGTCATGTTATTTACCTTGGTACCCAGATGCAGGATGTAATCTCATTCTGAGATTCTTGAAAATAAATCTGTTTCAAAAATGTCTGCTACAAGGCCAGGTTTAACTGAAGCACCTAAGACTTTTCAATTATAGAATGTCTCAATAACATTGCTATGCAGGAGAAAGCTGAGTAAATTGATTTCCAGAATTAAAGGAGCAGATTATTGCTCCTCTACAGGTGGCCTTCCATAAATCTTGTGAGACCGAAAAACCAAGATTTGAATGGACAAAACACATCCAAGATCTAAAAAATGTGGCAATTTTTATGAGTAATATTGCTTCAGCTTGCTAGTCTTCATCACTAACTATGAAGAAACTTAACAAAAAGTCTCCACATTAAATGTCCCTAAATAACAATAAGCCTGCACCCTGTATTGATATGGATCATTTCTCCCCAGATGCAGAACTGGCCACTTTGCTTTGTTGAAGTTCTCAGAATTACTCTGTCCAATTCTCCAGCTGGTCCAGATTCCTTTGAATGGTAGCAAGAACTTCAAGTGAATCAAACATAATTCCATTTCTCCATATGGTATCATCCATAAACTTGATGAGGGTGCAGTCTGTGCAATCCCCCAGCTCATAACTGAGGATGTAAAACAGTATTGGCCCTGATATCAACCCCTGGGTGCACCATGAGCTGGTCTCCAGCTGCCCTTTGTGTTGATCATAATCCCTTGAGTTTGACAGTTCAGCAAATTTTCAGTTCACCTCACTATCAATTTATCCTGCCCATACACAAATCTTTCTCTTTTTGTTTTTATTTTTTTTTTCTACTAGTAGTAGAAACAAGAGGAGCTGAAAAAATAAAGAATGTAAACATCAAATAAAGAATTTAAACATCATGCAAATTTTGACATTTTATTCCACTTCCCAATATACATGTTTCCCACCTCTCCTGTTCCCTTGCAATATCTGTAGAACAAATGGTGATTTCAACCACACTGTCCTCTTTACATTGAATTTTGCAACCAGATTTACTCTGGTTGTAGAGGGAATATATATCTCTTTTTTACAACTTCTTTGATTCCTTGGTCTATAATTCTTCAATAGGGGTGTTATTTTGCTATTTCATATCAAGATATATATAAGGACTGTTTATGGTATACACTGTGAATTACACATGTTAAAAATGTGTATCATGAGGAAGAGCTGTAATTTAAATTATCCTGGTTTTGAGACTATCGTTTAGCAATTTCTGGCAGAAAGTCATGAGGCATTTAGCACGAATGAATAATGCAGCATATTTCCTTTAAAACATGTTGATTTGTTTAAACAAATGTTCCACTACCAGGAAAAACAAGTACATGCCTTTGTTACCTAGATAATCAGATATCTTTCTATCAGAAAGAAATAACCACAAAATCCTATTGTGGTTCCTTTCATTGTTTACACTTGTCATCCCACCCTATTTTTTTTTTTTTTTTTTGGTTCCTCTTCTCCTTATTCCTTGGCAAGTATTTACTTCCTGCTCACTACAGGGATATACAGATATGAAGGAATTTTTTTTATTAGCAAAACCCCTCAAAGGTTGTTCTTCATGTGCTTATGAGTAAAACATGAAATAAAAGACAGCCAGATGGTATCCTTTGATTCTGTTAATTTCATTTCCGGTCAATTAAGAAATTTTTGCTGGCCCAAGGATAAAGGAAATAATTTTAAAATCATTTCTATATTAAAAAAAAAGAGGGGTGAATTATCATTATGCTTTCAGTTTTGGATAGATTTTAAATAGATATGTTAAGTCTATCTTAAGATAATTTCCTAGGAGAATGTTAAAAGGCCTGTTTCAATCATTGGGATAGCTTGTGATACTGCAGCACTGGGAAATGTCACAGAACAAATGCATGGGACTGAAAGCATAGGAAGGTACTGAATAAGCTCTATGCAGGAATCAATAACTGCAAACAGCAGGAATGTATGTGCTGCAACTACTACAGTACATTAATTACTTCTAACAATTGGATAAAGAATGAAAACAAAAGGGATACAGAGTAGGAATAGATTTAAACTCTTGGCTCTAAACAACTATGGAGAAAAAAAAGAACTTCAGTTGTGCAGCTGCTAAAGTTTAATGAGATAGGGGCATGTACAACAAGAACAAAAGACACCAAGGATTCTTACAGAGGGAGATTTACTTTTTACTCTACATTTTGGACCAACATCATAGAATTATGTGTAGAGGAGAACCTGTAACAGTAATTGCAAAAACCTTTAAAGAACAGCTGATAAAATATCAGTGGACCATGCAAGATAGACTGTCAAAAGACAGACAGCCTTTAAGAAAGTTTCTGTGTTCAAACCAATGTCTAACTAGAAGGGATATGTACAGCAAAAAATGATCAATTAAACTGGCAATTAAAATGAATGGGTAATACTGGGGTGTAAAATTAATGTTGATGGAATGAAGAAAAGTAGCATATTTTAATTTAAAACAGGAAATGGTAGAAATAGTGGGATGTTTTTTCTCTTCATTTTCCTTTTACTCATGGTTCTATTAAATTGTTGTTGTCATATTAAGAAGCAAACAGAAATCTAGGAAGACACAGATTTTGAAAGGTTTCTATAAGCATGTTTTGTGAATGACATTCCTTTCTCTTTGAAAATGCAGACCAAACAAAGCTTTTTGGACAGTTAGGCACTTATAGGATGACAAAGAATCAAGCATTTTCAGTGAAAGCTGGATGAAATATTTTTCTTGGACTTGGTTTTGAATATAAATATTAGTGCCTTATGTTTACTTATTTATTTGTTGTCTTATTGAAATACTCTAAATATGCCTCTGTCTTTACAATAATTGCAAATTATAACTGCAATAAAATTTCAGCCTGGTTCAATTTTGCATGTATGTGTATAAATTTTCCTTTCCTTTCAAGTTTTATTCCCATGACATAGATAATAAATGGAGCATTTACTTCCACAATTTGAAGCAATACTACAAAATAAATGAGGTGTTGGTTAATCTATAATGTTTGGTATACAATTAATCATGACCAATATAAGATAAGAATCTCACTATTTATGTTGAGTTTTTGAGAAGAAAACCAAGAGAGGCATAACAACAGGATTAGAAACCATCAATTATTTCTTTGGTAAATGCTGTGTTGAAGATATTGTTATTTTGAGGCTAAGACATTTATTATTAAGGACAAATTTAAATGAGAACTGACCTATGAGAACTGACTGCAGTCTTGCTGAAATCACATATAGCTAATAATCTGCCAGGGTTTTAATCCTCTTTATAGGGTACACTATCTATATAAAAGAGCTCCCTGGGTTGAAACTTGGCTTTTTGCTATACGAGGTCTGTGGTACTTCTGTGGTAAAAACCACAATTTTCACTGAGGTATTTATATCAGTTCCATCAGCAGCAATAGCTATTTTCTGTTGTCTCAAATTGTTCATGATTGAGATATTAGAGAGATGTGAAATTCTACCCTTTGACCCTCTTTCCTATGAGGTCAATCAGGATTGTGTATGAGTCACTTAAAAGAAATGAGTCCTCATGGAGTGCTTTGGAAAATCATATAATTTCTCCATCATTCACGTAGTTAACTATGCCCTAAGGTATAATGTAAGTAACATAGGGGTCAAGATAATCTAAATTCTGCTTAAAATGAAGTAGCATTTTTGTTTTCTAAATATATGAGAAGAGAGTTTACCATATGAACGAGAGGGGGAAAGATGGAGAAGGCTGGTGAAAAGGAAATAATATTGGTATGAAGACACACTGAAAAGAGAAAGCAGAAGTTTTTTTCAAGTTTGTGTTATTCTGAAAAAGAGTTTTGAAAGAAATTAGAATCTGTTGAGTCTGACTCTTACACACTCTCATGTGGTAGCTCCACTCTCCTTGTCTAAAAGGCGCATAAAGGCAGGTTCACCAGGAGGTCAGTCAGGAAACTCAATATAGCATTCTACTTATGTAAAGAAATATGTCTTACAAATAGTTTAGTGTTTATCACTTAGTTTATTAATTTGATGTGGAAGGTTGTGGCTTTACTTGTAATAGATGCATTTTTTTGTGGTGTAAGCAATATTTACATATAGTGTGTGTACTTGATTTATTGCTCTCTTGTTTCTCATGCTGAATTTCAAGTTGCATGGATTATAGAATCATAGCATCATCTAATCATTTAACTTGGAAAAGGCCTTTAAGATCATTGAGTCTAGTTGTTAGCCCAGCACTGCAAAGTCTACCACTAAACCATGCTCCTAAGGGCCACATCTACATGTCTTTTGAATACCTCCAGGGATGGTGACTCATCACTTACTTCCCTCAACAACCTATTCCAGTTTTCCCTCATATCCAATCTAAACCTCTTTTGTTGCAACTTGAAGTAATTTTATTTTGTCCTGTTACTTGGCAGAAAGGTACACCATGCTACAACCTCTTTTCAGGCAGTTGTACTGAACAAAAGGGGCCCTTGAACCTCCTTCCCTCCAGGTTAAACAGTCCCAGCTCCTTTAGCTGTTCCTTATAAGACTTGGGCTTAAGAACCTTTAACATCTCTGTTGCCATTCTCTGGACTCACTCCAGCACATCCATGTTTCTCTTGTAGTGAAGGATCCAGAACTGAACACAGGATTTGAGGTGTGGCCTCACCAGTGCTGAATACAGGGGCACAATCCCTGCCCTGATCCTGCTGGCCACATTATTGCTGGTACAGGCCAAGAAGCCAGTGGCTCTTTTGGCCACCTGGATGAGCATTGGCCCCTGTTCAGTCAGCTGGCAACCACTACCCCTGGTCTTTCCTCCCTGGGCAGCTTTCCAGCCACTCTGCCCCAACCCAATAGCATTCCAAGGATTCATTGTGACCAGAATTTGGCCTTACTGAACTTTGTGTTTGTCCTTGACCCACCGATCCAGCTTGTCCAGATCTCTTTGCAGAGCCTCGCTATCCTCTAGCAAAACAACACCCCTGCCCAAGTTGGCATCAGCTGACTGAGGCAGCTCTCCATCCCCTCCTTCAGATCATCAGTAAAAGGTCTGGCCCCAATGCTGTGCACTGGGAAATGACACTCTATAGCATTACTATTCTGACTGGAAAAGTGAAAATCTGGCTGCTGAAAATCTGGCAAGGAATTGCTAGATTTTGAGTCAAAGCAGTAAGGATATGAGCAATCTGAAAGACAACATAGCAACATCACACTTCTCCAGAAGGCACTTGATTCTATTGGTCATGAACTTCTGTGAGTGTGACAGCATTAAGATTTTTTTGTCAGACTAATAAGGAAGCAGATAAAACACAAAGAAACAAACAAAAACTCTACAACCAACCAAAGCATAAATAATTTGCTTTCTCCTCACATCTACAGCACTCTATATTTTATTTCTGCTTATTTGGTATAGACAGTTCTCCGCCCCTTCAAAACATATTTGATCTGTCAGAAACCAAAATTTTAGTGAGATGAGTAGACAGCACAGAATATTTTACATTCTGCTCTTGCAACCCAAGATTTTTGGACCAGCTGGCCTTAGGGCTAGTTTTGCTTCTTGGGTTTGGCTATAAAAAGAATATCAAAGTATTCTGTCTGCAAGTGAAACAATGACAGTACAAGAATTACTCTTCTTTTTGTCTTAGAGAAACCTCTGAGTCAATGCACACAGCATCAACAAGGGACCCAATATAAGGTTTTGTGATCTGCAAAAAATTTCCGAGAAGTTCTGCAGAGAAAAAAGTAAAAGTGGGAAATGCAAACCAAATCTTCAGCCTTGAGAGGACAAAAGTGGAGATCTCTAAATGTGGTCTGAATGTGCTTCTAGATTTGAACATACCTGCTCTCAGTGACAAATGAAGTTGAGCATTTCTACATTAGAAGTAAAAGCTGGGTTGCCTGAAGACAAGAATGTAGTGAGTGTGCCGATTCTCTGCTTACTTATCTGAAATACTTCCCTTTACTACAATGGAGCTGTTCAATCATGCAGTTCAAATGGTATCAAGATCACACTGCAAGCAATAAAGGGAAATCTTCTTTTTCAATAAAGACAAAACTAGCAAGAAGAGGAGTTCTTGAAGTAATTTCCTTCTCTCAATCTGAACAGAAGCCTCAAATGATGTCAAAGGAAATTTGCATATGGTAATATTTAGTGAAAACTGAAGTCAGGATGTCATACTTGACCTAAAATGAAGGTTTAAAATATATATTTTTTTAATTATTTAGAAATTATCCACTGTAGCTTGCTATCAATTGTGTTACAGCTATTTAATTTTCTTTCCAACACTTGTAGATTATGGAAAATCTAAAAAGTCCTCATATCATATTTAGAAGAATAGAAATTGAGTGAAGTTGGAATATTATTTCATTTATTTAACTTAAAATAATGATCTTGAACCTTGTATTAAAAATATAAAAACAACATAAAATACTCTATGATGTTGCTATATTGTTAATATTGACCGTATTTGGCTTACCATTCTTTGGGAAGCAAGCAAAGAAGCACATAGCACATAGCATTTTAATATATGCTAGAAATGCTGTAAGTACACTGTGACAGGAGGTAAAAATTGCCTGAGTAAAATGAGAAGATGAAATTGTTTCATCACTGAAGGCTGTGTTTGACCAAAACTATATATACGTGTATGCCTCTTCCAAAATCTAAATCTGAGTAAGAATCTATACAAAAATAAATCCAAATTTTTTTTTAATCTTTCCTTATCCTATTTAACACTTTCAGTTTTCACATCCTGTATATTCAAACTTCTCTTTTGAAACCTAACAGAATTTTGTGCCTTCAGTTAAATGTTGTCTATTCAAGCATCAGAATCTGTGCTACCTCCTCCTTTTCCTTTCCTTTCCTGGACTCTGACCATTAAGTGCTCAGTGCCTTTTCATGCCAATGTTTTTCACTCTGATTGTCATTGCTCTTTAGTCTAATGACAACTTGGCCTGTTCCAGACCTTGAAGTTGCAGGAAGATGAGGCAAATATATCTTATGTGATCCAGCACAGAGATAGCATGAGTTCAGGGTGAGTTTAACACAGGGCTTTCTGTTTGAATTTCTCTAGTTAGAATTACAGGTCTCTTTCTTATTTCCCTTTTTTTCTTCTCTTTTTTTTTTTATTTTTTTTGTGGTTTGGGTTTGTTTGTTTGTTTGTTTCTTTGTTTATTTTTATTGGAAGCAAAGCAAGCAAGACTGAATTTGGGGCAGAATTACAAAAGAACATAACAAAACATTTTATTATTTCTGAGAAATGAAAATAAATGTATTTGGCTTCATTGAACACTTCATCAACTGTTCATTTTGGGTTTGGATGACTACAGTCACAAATATTCCAGACATTTAGTTGGTACCAGAGGCGACTTAGGACTTTTGCCTTTCAACTCTTAGGGCTTCCTGCACCTGAAATATACTTCTTCAGAAAACTGCATTTAGTCTGCCTCAGAAAGAAAAGAAATAAATTTAAAATAACAGACAAAAAATATATTTAACAGAATAATAGAATAAGTTTCAAAATCAGACTAGCAAACTGGACTAGTACTGCCTGCAAAATGAGATATTTAGATTTATTTCAGGTGCATTAAATCTTTAACTGCTAATAATTTCAGGTTCAGATACTATTTTCCTATGACTACATAGAATTCAAGATAAAGGGACAGAAATTAAACTAGGGAAGATGTATATTGACCAACAGATTCACCTATCCCAAATAAGTTTAATTTAAGAAAAAATGGATAACATCTTGAGGAAACACACTATTGAAATAGAATAGCATTAGGATGAGCTCAGTAATCTATGATTAGACTTCCCCCAAAGTATTCTCATTAAAATTCTCAGGAAATGGAACTTATTTCCAGTTTCAAGTGAGAAAGATTTTGATTATTTATTTGATGCAAATTTTATTTTTTCAGCCGCACTGTTCAGTACTCTGCTTAAAGACCTTATATATTACTTAGGGTTTGAGTTAATGTGAGTAATTAATTCATAGCTAGTAATGTATTTGATGAATTTTACTCTTCAGTGGATGAATTTTCAATGAGCAGGCTATGCTTTTTCTCTAATTTATTCAGTGTTTGAAATTATTACCCAATAAATATATTTTTATAATTCTTGGATGGTAAATGGCTTGGAAGGACATAATTTGAAAATATGTATGTTTATCATGTGGTCTAGAAAAAAT
Organism: Parus major; assembly: GCF_001522545.3. Lineage (NCBI taxonomy): Eukaryota > Metazoa > Chordata > Aves > Passeriformes > Paridae > Parus > Parus major. Next base: position 15,292,058 of record NC_031773.1, read on the forward strand.
CATTTTCCATACAAGTCAGTCTTCTTTTCTACCTAGAAAACTCTAATGCTGGTCAGGAGAAGAAAAGATACAGATGAAAATCTTTTTAGATGGTGAACAGTCAGAGATTTCTGTTGCCCCACTTTTTACTGAACTTTTTCATATACCTCAGCAAGCAAAAAAATATTTGAAATTTTAATGGTAATTCAATTCCTTTTTTCCTGTTAAATAGTTAGGGGAGAGTGAGCATTTCATGGAACCCACAAAGCTGACTTGAAAGATAGCATAATAACCATCTCTTGGAAAGTCATCTAAAGCATCTCTTGTCCATGCACTTTGTTGTATTCTTTCTGAACAATAGACCACAAAAATTAAATAATTTTATAATGATATGATATTAAAATCTCTATATAGACTGAGATTTTAGGTGTTTGAAGATTTTTTTTTAAACACATTTTCATTTGAACATCAAGTAACTGAATACTTTTAACTATGAGCGGTTTTACTGCTGACTTTTTCACATATATAAACATGAAACAGTTTCTTCTGAAAAGTGATATCTTGTTTTGTCAGTACCTGTTCCAGTTCCCTCATTGTCCTAAGTTTTTCCTCTGTGTTTGCAACACGACCTGCCTCTGCTGAGAAAAAACAGGTCAGAATTATTCTTGTGTCTCAACAGAGAAAAGACCCCAGACCAGATGTCTCCTCCTGAGACCTCTAATCTAGTGCTCAATACACACATGGAAAAGTGAGTTCTCTGCAAAATACAGTGGTCATCCTTTTTCTTTTATCAAAAGCTTAGAGGTGTGACACAGAAATCTAAATCTCTGTGGGTGAATAGATCTTTCACAGCTTGCAGGAACTACTGCAGATAGAAAAAAAAATAACGCAACAATTGCACTTTCATCCATGTTTCAAAAAGAGTAATTCTTGCTAGTTTTTTTCTTTTTTAAAAATAAATTATAAATCAGACCCTTCTTTTTAATAAAAGATTCTATATTTTAATATTTCTGAGATTTTTTTCTGCAACACTATTGACACAGCCAAGTATACCTTTTGCTCAGAGTGCTGCTTTCTGAAACTTTGATTATAATTGCTTTTAATGAAGAGTTATTAAAACTCATGTCTTTATAAAAAAAATTAAAATTGTGAAACTAAACCTTAAAGCATCTAAGACATTCAGTGAATCTACCTCCTGATCTAGAGGTGTTGAGTCTGTTCCTGTATAAAACAGATCAAAGGCTTTTTAAAAATTATATTATAATATTAAAAACTCAAGTATTACATTTCATTTATATATATATATATGTTGATACATAATATGTATAAAACTGAAAAGGTTAAGAAAACTATTCAACAATTCCACCCATATATTTTTCATCATTCCTTCCTTAGATATGTCATCAAGTGAAAGAAGCTGGGAGATGTTTTTGTTGTCATCTGACAGTTTGAAGAAAAACATTAAAATTTGTTTACTGATCTACAAAATCCTCATGCTGTTATTCATAAAGGCTACATCAATTTTCTTGTTTTTTTTCATGTACAATCTCAGTCCAGCTCTGTGGAAAATCAACATGACAGATAACCCCTCACTGTACAAAAGCCCTTTGGATGCTGCAGGTTAATGTTCAACATCTTCAACCTCCAGATTGCTCCAGGTAAGTATCATTTTACTCACTTTTTCTATACTCAAACTCTTGTGAAGCCTTTCCTGACTTGCTTCTGTGCTACAGATGCAACAGTTACAATGAGTTAAATTGAATGAGAGACTCTGTTGAACAAAAGAGAAATAAAAGATTTAGGTTGTCCTTTTCTGATGATGGAAGCATATCTTTATGAAAGAACTGAATGGGATTTTTGCAAAATTCCATTATTCATTTCAGTGCAATAATACAATCACTGTACAGTGTGAAACCAGCAATCAATAGTTTAGCATACAGCTCTGATGAACTGTTTCTTCCTGCTTCCAATTTAGACCTTAAAGAGGAGCTTTGCCTGTGGAGTTCACTGTGTTCAACTAATACACCAATTAGCTACTGTGACAAGGTTCTGCATTATCAAAAATCAAAGCTTTCCATAAAGAATAATCTTCTTATTGTGGAAAGCTGGTCAGGGAGGAAGGCAATGAAAGACCAAGGATATATATGCTCAGTATTAATCTCAATGTGGATTATACACTTTCAATAAGGATAGGAAGAGCGTAGGCTGTGGACAGGACAGCGGTATCTTTTGAAGCAAGCTACTGAAAAAAAATTCCCACTTTAAAATGTTTAAATGATTAATGCTAAACACTGCACACTGTGATTTCTTTCAGAAAAAAAAGAGATTTTTACATCCCAGGATTTTGGTCAGGAAAGTGGTCTGAGTTATTAGAAAAATTATCAGGTCTGTTGGATCTATCTCTTTTCTTTTGATAAATAATTCTGTTATTATTTTTAAATGTAGTCACTCCAGAGTTTTAAATCTTATTATGCTTAAGCAAAAAAAAAAAAAAAAAAATTGCAGAAATTGCAGTTCTCTGGTAGAGGGTTGATCATGTTTGGCTGTCAGAAGCTTGCCTAGCTGCTCTCTTACTCCCCCTCCTCAAAAGGACAAGGGAAGAAAATAAGGTTGAAAACATTATGGCTCAAGATGAAAACAGAGAGATTGCTCGCTATTTACCATCATGAGCAAAACAGATCAACTTGGCAAAAATCAATTTAAGGCATTTGCAATTAAAGTAGACTCAGACAGTGAGAAACAAAAAAAACCTGAGACACCTTCCTACCTTTTCCCTGGTCTTTCTCACTCAGACTCATTCCTTTATTCCCAACTCCTCTATTTCCCTGGCTCCAATAGGTGCAGGAGGGTGGGAAATGAGGGGTTGAGCTCAGTCCATACTATTTCTCTCTGCTTCTCATTTCTCCTACCACTTTTCCCCTGCACCAGTATGGGTCCTTTCCATGGGCTACTGTCCTTCAGGATAAACCTGCTTCAGTCTGGTCTCTCCATGTGATGTGAGTAACATCCACCTGCTCCAGTGGGTGTTCCTCCCCAGCCTGCAAGGATGACATCCTTCTTCACTGACCTTGGTGCCTCAAACTTTTTTCCTCTTCACTTTTCACTGCCCTCAATTGTTGATATACTTATTTAGTATTTTCCCTGACATGCCATCATCTTAGCTGATAGGTTAAGCCATGTGCTGTGGAGGGTCTGATGCAGAGCTCTCTGGATCTGGTCATGTCCAGCATGGAGCAGTCCCTGACCTCTGCTCAGAGACCACCCATGTGGCTCCTTCCACTTCTGCCAGCACCAGGGCACAGCCAGACAAGGTTGTGCACTCAGTCATTAACGCTGCCTACTAACCTGCACTTGCTCAAAGAGGAGGATTCTAAAGCTGATCTCTGGTCAAGAAAGAGTGACATGAACTCCAAAGGCATTACAGAGCACTTAAAACTCAAAATTTTCTGACCAGACCTCTGCCTCCTTCATCCTATGCTATACAGAAAAGGTCTGGCACAAATTACCAGCATATGGAAAATCAGAGCTGTGTTCATGAGTTGATACTTTTAAATTGGAAGAAACCTTTCTCCATTCCCCTCTTTGGCAGACTTCCTCAGTTTTTTGGCATTTATCTTCCAATGCAGAAAAAAACCAGGTGATTAACCGGAGCAGAATATGACAATCCAAATGATTATGTGATCACACTAAAAAAATTCGAGCATTTCTAACACAGAGGGCTTGGGCTGAAATTTTACTTGTGTCTCAGAGCTGTGCCTGAATTAATGGGGATAAAATTAATGGGGTTAGTTACTCACTTCTGTTCTCATAGTCTGTAATCAGGTTAATATATAAATATTTTTCATTTGGGTGGCTTTGCTATGCCTTTCATCCCTGTAAGTTTTGGAGTTGACTGAACATAACTGTTTCACATGCTGACTTTTGACTTCATGTATTCCAAAAAGAAAAATATTTGGCAGATTACCCAAGAAATGGAATATGCTTACCATGAAAATAGAAATCAGTCTCTGGTGAATCACATATCTAATGGTGAAATGAAGGAAAACTATTTGTTAGGAAACATGGGTGTGAAGATTTCCCACTGTTAACTCGCTCACACAACTGGAGAAGGGCTGCTTTACTTGCTTAAGAATTTCCCATATTTAGTATATCCCAGACTGGAAAGCATGTTTGACAGTGATGAGGTAATGCTTCTCAATACAGTTCGGGAAATTTACAAAATCATTGTCTTTCCTTGATAGAAAATGGATGTCAACATTCTTCTTGTACGTCTGTTAATTCCCTGGGTAGTTTGCAGTAAATTTCCTCTTCCTGCTCCTTAGTTGTTTGAAACATTAGACTATTTTCTGGAATATGTGGTGCTGGCTTATATGGACCAACAGAAGACTTTATTTTAAAGGGAGAAATACTTTCTATTACACTTGAAGCAGAAGCTTTGCTTGTCATTTCCAAGAGAATAAAATGTGTGATTTATTTCAGATAGTAGGTCAAGGACTCATATGTTACACATTCAAGACATAACCAGTTTTCATAATTTTTCCTTGGTCACTCAGGGATACTGATATATTTATTAATTTTCTATTATTTAATGTTTTTTTAATATAAACTTAAGGCACAGAAAATCTCTTTATTCCTTGAGAACCCAAAATATTAGGGTCAAACATTCTGTTAATGTGTGTTCTGCCACATTACCGCAATGTGACAAAAAGAACAGGCTTCCAAAACATTAGCAACCTTTTTTCCCAATGCCTTGACCTAGTTTGCACTTGCATAAGTAGGATTAAAATTACTGGAGAAAGCAATTTTGTAGGATGTGTAAATTTATTGAAAATATGAAGACAAACAGGGGACATGTTTTACATCTTTTATGTTAAAGTATAATATATAAACAATTTCTAACACTCTGACACTATCAAATTAATTTCTTATTTTTTCTAAAAATATTTTAAATTTATTTTATATTTTATTTTATATTTATATTTTAAATTTATTATATAAATTTATTTTAAATTTATCTAGTGAACCCAATAAAAATCCCTTCTATTGGTGCACTAACCTGTGGATCAGGATATTCTGATAATTTACTTGTTCAACCTAAACAAAATTATTTCACTTAAATCTACTTAAAAGGTTCCTATCAACATAACTAGATCAGTTTCTAAATAGATGTTTTTAGGTTGGTACAACTCTTTAATATATATCTTTAATATACATACTCACAGGAATCTGTGTTCAGTAGAAATTTCTGGAAGTATTATTAAGAACTATGTTTTATTCTGAATTATAATTCAGATATCTCTATATATTGTTTGTGAATTTCACTCCTGTCTCATGCAAGGTGACAAAGTGGATATTTGTTCCGATTAGAATTATATTTATGATTCTTTAAAATTTCAAGGAAAGGATTTTACTCCAAAATAAATCACTGAGGTACTTTTAAAGGCAGGCAATTGGATTGGGCACAAGGTGTTTTAGAGAATATATAAAAACTAAATTACATGTGAAATTGAGAGTGAAATGAATTCACAGATGTTGGAAATAAAGAAGGTTGCCTAACAATTCCCCAAGTTTACTAATAACCTCGCCTAAGATGTATGTCCTTTCTTGGGAAAAGAAACCAAAACAGCTGTGCCTGCCAGTCTGGGCTCAGCACATGGCTGGGGCTGCATTTGAAAGCCTCTCATGAAGGTGAGAAGGGAAAGTCAAGCACAGTCTCATGGTGCTCTCAGGACAACTCTGAAGACTCTTCTTATCCCTGGATACAACAGAAAAATTTGCATTTACACAGTGGAAAATCCATCCTGTCTTTCAAACAGGGTTAGGAGATGGAGCCTTGAAGTCTTTGGCTATCCTTAGGGCTTGGCTTGATTCACCACACATTGCCACTGTAACATTACATTATGCTATTTGGATGAAAAAAATGTACAAATTAAAAGTTTTGATCCAAAGAGAAAATTAATGCTAAAAAAAAATAAAAAAAAAATATCTGAATTAATGAGATCCTTCAGAATCCAAAATACTATTACTATATGCTGAAACATTGTTTAAAGTGCTTGAGAAATATGATACTTTTATAGCATGTTTTTCATGTTGCATTGGTTAAATCATTCAAAATCATATCTCTGTACGGATGAATTGCTCCTTCTCTTACCTGAAATTGTTTGGGATTACTCAAGCTTTAGGAGACCTCTTTTTTTCTCATTTCCATGTACTTAAAACCATGATGAACAGAAATAATGGCAGAGACCAATAATATTCACTGCATGCCCTTTCCCAGCTGACTGCTTACTTTGAAACCATTCCCAACACTGCTGGCTATGCCCTTTAAGCAAACTCTGAAAAAGCAGATAATGCCTACACTTCCTGAAGAGCTGCTTCCCTCTATGATCCTTTTATTCCAATAAAGATACAAGGTAAATACAAAACAAGGGGAAAACAGAAAGACAGAGCTTTACTTTCCACCTCAGTACCTACAATTGCTCCTTGCTTATTTTTCAAAATACTTTTTTTGCTTTACCTGGAAATGATTATCCAGAAATAAAAGCTAAATAAAACATTAATAGGTCACAGAAACTGTCAGAAGCCAGTCTCTTCTCCTTCAAAATAGCTGCTGTTCAGTGTCTGCTATTGAAGTCTGCAGTGCCCGTGGTTTGCATGTCTGAATGCCCTGCTGGCTCTCCAGAGCAGAGCAGCAGGTGGAGCAGAAGGAGAGTGTAACTCACATAAAGACACAAGCCAAACAAAGCTGCTTGGTCTAATTTTAAGCTTTACAAGAGCTGAAAACGTTTCTTTTAAATATATAGGTTAAGTTTCTGGAAGTATAAAGGATATATTCCATTTTAAGAACTGATAAAAAAGTTCACCATTTCAAAATAAGTTATTAGTATTTTTGTTGTAAATTATGTGTTTATGAAATATATTGTATACAATACTGCTTAGACTTATCCTTTGAATAACAGACATGGCAATTTGCATATATGCAATGGATTTCCATCAATTTGTAGACTTTAAAACATCTATAGGATTTATAATATCTAATTATTTTTTATAAAATAGTTACTTAAAAGTTTTTTTGCATTTTCTGTCATACACATGCAGAAAAAATAATGTATCCTGTTAAAAAAGTCATATAAATTCTGAAGAGTAAGTTACTTGTTCTTTGATTATGTATGGTGAATTTTCCATCATGTTTGTGTTAAAGAACTCAGTTGTGCAAATACTTTCAGTATTCTTTTGAAAATTTCTAAGTGATGCAGTAATTCTTAAGAACAATGTATTTACTTTATTTTCACAAAAAGAAGAGTCTGTAAAAAGTTAATTGGTATTAATCTTGAATAAAACATTGCATCTTTTTCCAAACTAACCTCTCATAATAAAAAATTGCTCTCTATGAAAATCACTCAACTTTGCTTTTTTATATCACACTCTGTTCTTATGAATGGCTAATGATGAAGTAGAACATAGGCAATACTAAGGATACTGGCTGGTATCATTATCTGTATAAATTTCATCTGTTTAATATTTTTGGTTTATTCCCAGGAAAATGAATTTTTAAGGATTACTGACCCACAAAAATATGTGTATATGCGAATATACCTGTACTCACATAACACTTGTTCCATTGACCCTAAAGTCTATTTCAGTAAAACCTTGGATATGCTTGTGAAAAATATAATTTTTCATATTTTCACAGCAATGACCCAATGATCTTTCCTCCTCAAAACCTTCCACTTTTAGTTAAAAAATTGAGTTTAGGTATGGATTTTTACTTATCAGAGAGGTACTACTTCCGAGTTTTCTGTTCGTCCCTCCAAAGGAGGAAAGTATCATATACACAAGACAGCCATATGTGATCTTCCACCTATGCAAAGTTAGTGCCCAAAAAGTCTGAAAATACACTGGCATCTTCAAACTCTGTTCTTACAGTCATGCTGCATAAGTTGGGGTTTTTAGCCTTTTACACTGATAACATCACTAAATTTCCGAGCTCCTTATGGAAGATTGGAAAGTTATCATACAAACTTCTGTGTAAACTAAACCAAAATAAACTAAAAAAACCCAACAAAAACCTTCACTATGAATTATATGCCCAGCTCAACAATTCACAATATTTCAATCAAGCCCAGAGGAACCTCATGTAGACATTACCAAAGACATTGAAGTATTCACTGTTGTAGTTAAGCTTCAGAACAAAATACTGAGTAAGACAGAGCAAAATAAAATGGATTCAAATGGAGCTGAGGATAAGGGCTGGATTTAATACCTCCATGTCAAAACATTTTCATACAAGCCACAATAACTGGGAAAGGCATCTTTAGACCTAAAAAATAATGGTTTATATTTTAAGAAAAATCCCAACATTTTAAGAAATGTATGTACAATCAAGACTGATTTCACTTTAGTTCTGTTATCTTTTGATATCACAAAATGACAGCATCACAGACATTACAGTATCTTCTCATGTACTATTATTTTTTATTTTTAAAGGTATGTATTATTCCCTTATAATAAAGTCTGTATTACTTAATTTCCCCAGCACTTGTTTTGTTTAAAAATGCAGGGCTCTAGTGATGCTTCTCAAACTAGTGTGTAGATACAAACACTTTAAAATACTATTCTTTTAGGTGTCAATTAACCAATTTTTTCAACATACAGGGCCAGTTGCTCTCACATCATTAAAAACAGCAAAACATTTTTATATGCAGATTACTTAGAGAATAATCTATATGCAAGGAAATCCTCAAGGTCAGTTGATTGTATTAATTTTATGTCACAACACAAAGGTAACTAAAGAATTATTCATGCTCTTGTTTTTAAATGTACTTTCTATGCTCACAGACATTCAATATAATGAATGCCAATTGTTACCTTTATTGCAACCTACTTTCTAGGGACATTATTTATTAAAAGCATCATAATAATTTGAACTCACTAAAAAGGTCCACAGATTTTATTAATTCATATGTCAATCATAAAAAAAAAAAAATGGACAGACAGCACAGAAGTTCTGTTTTGAACTTTCAGTTTTAAGTTTGTCCTAATTTTAGAACTTACAACTTATTTGCAAATACTGAAAAGGTTTGTTCTGTCCTCAAAGTGTGAATTGGAAATTTTAGGAAAGACCTGATATGTTCTTCTAACCTTTGGTTTAGTAGTAAAGCAGCATAATACCACTGCATTTCAATACAAATCAAAATGTCAAAGAACTGTACAATGTAAAGCATTTTCCTCTCTGTAAATGAAATGACATGTCTCCACTTAATCTTTGGCTTGTTTGTACTTTTTGCTTGTTCAGTGATCCACACAAACATGAATTTTCTACAAGTTAAATCACCCTCAAGCCATTTGTTCCAATTCCAGGAGTGTTTTTACTTACATAGTATTTGAAGGAACTACAGTCACACACTAAGAAATACATAAGAAATAGCTATTTAACATTGGGTGGTTTTGTATTGTCTTGATGAAGCATAAATTTTCAGACAAAGGAAAAGATTGGCTTAGGCAACTTGACTTTCAACTGTTCTATATCCTTGATACCACAATACACAGGATTCATGTGTATGTGTGAATGGCTGTACTCCATGTGATATCCATGGCAAGATTTTAAGCAAGTGAAAGCCAATATGTTGGTTTTTGAGAGAAATACCTATTTATTTCGCTGCTCCTCTGGTTTCTGCTACTTTGTCTTTTTCATCATAGTGTTCAGTCCCACAGAGCACAACATCACCTTTAACAGACCGCTGAGTTACTAGATAACAGCTTGTGCCAATTTAAAATCAGTCAGGTCTATGTCTCACTGTGCTCTCTTCCCTTCTTTTAACACTTCTTATGAACAAAGGTCTAGCTAAATTATGGCAGCAGCTGGCAGGGAATGAGGAGCAAGTTTCTTTAATGATGAAACTGAGACAGCACTTTAAAACAGACCAAGAAGTTCCCTCTGAGGGTTTGAAACAAGAACAGCGATGGATGCAGATCCACAGGCACATTAGCTGAAGGTGAATAACCTTTTGGCATCCTAGGAGGCATCCCTCACAATAGGGACTCTTTTATTAGTGATACATCACTGTCAGAGAAGTGACACTCCTGTAAGTCACACAAGATGACACTCCTGTAAGTCTACTTATGTTCATAAAAGGCAGCATTAGTCATTGTTATTTTCTGTTTAGTGGTGTTTAGATATAATGACTGCTCTTTACAGGTATTCCCACCTTCTCCTTGTATTATGGCTATCTGAATTTATTCTTCTTTCAGGCTTCACAGAAGAAATTACACTTGAAAGCACTGCAGTGGGCAGAGTCTGGATGGCCAAACAGGCAGGGAGATGCTTTCTCAGGGATGCAGGAAGGAAGCTGTGTAGGAAAGCAGCAGAGAAATGACAGAGGTGAGGTTAAATGAAACTGCAAACTGCCATTTTTTGCAAAAGTGAAAAGAAACGGAGTATTCATCCAAGATCTGGGCATCTGCATATGTCTACCTTCTTTGCTGCACATCTTCATTTACACCTTAATTTCCCATACCATGATTATGTAGTGTAACATTAGTTGTCATAAACCTGATTTTACTCCCAGTTTGAAGATTTCACTTTGACTCTGAAGACCTAGCTTGATGTTGAAAATGTGATGCATTAACCCACTATTTGAACCCTCGTTTTTCAATGCACACGTGTGTCTATGTTGTACTAATATCTGACATTCTTATACATATTAATGCATGATACCAATTTAGTTTAAAATGAGAAAAGCTGTAATTCCTGGCATTCACTTGCATTAAGCAGTGATAGACTTGTCAGAGGACTATACAGGCCTCTTGTTTGTACAGCCCAAGATTACACATGCTTTTACATGATACAAGTAACTTGCGGTCTCACAGTTGAATAAATATCCATTGGGAGTAGAAATAAGACAGAAGAATAAAACAGTTTTCCTAAAATTAATTTTTTTTTTCATTTTTTAGCACCAAGACTTAATTCACTGAAGTTTTTTTTCAAAAGAAAGTTAAAATAAATTTTGCATTTTGTAATTAATTTCTCTAAAGTCAGATTAGAGAATGTTTGAGTGAGGAAGGGCAACTGAAACTGGAAAGAGCCTAAAGAAGCTGGAGGATAAAGCTGGAGTTTACGCCAAATTAATCAGGTCTAGAACTGGATGCAGATGTTCACAGAGAAAGCCCAGATGAGAAGAAGGCTGGCAAGGTAATGTACTCAAGGTTATTATGCCTCCAGAACCCAAATGTCTGTGTCTAACTATTATTCAACTGCTAGCAAAAGGCTCAAACATTGTCATTTTTTGATGCATTGCAGCACACTAATGTCAATAGCCTGCTATTGTCACTGGCTTTTTTACAATTACTTGAAGCAGCAGAAGCCAAAGAGTTAATTTTTTTCAGTCTCTGAACAAATTATATACATGATTGTGCTTGTTTTGGCTGGAGTAGGGTTAATTTTCTTCACTGAAGCTGGTATGGGGCTGCATTTTTGACTTGTACTAAACACAGGGTTGATAATACAGAGATGTTTTAGCTATTGCTGAGCAGGGCTTGTACAGAGCCAAGGCCTTTCCTGATGTTTGTGCTGGTGAGGGAGTTGGGGGTGCATGGGAGGCTGGGGGGAGACACAGCCAGGAGAGGTGGCCCAAACTGACCAGAGGGATATTCCAGACCTTGTGACATCATGCTCAGTACATAAAGCTGAGAGGCAGAATGAGGAAGGAGGAATATTTGGAGTGATGGTGCATTGGCCATGTGGCGGAGCCCTGATCTCCTGGGGATGACTGAATACCTGCCTGCCTGTGGGAAGCAGTGAGTCAGTTTCTTGTTTTGCTTTGCATCTGTGCATGACTTTTGGTTTCCCTGTTAAACTATCTTTATCTCAACCTACAAATTTCCTACCTTTTACCCTTTCAATTCTCTCCTGCTGGTGAGGCAGTGAGCAAGCCGCTGTGTAGTACTTGGTTGCTGACTGGGGTTAAATCACGACAATGACGTATTACGATGGCATTCCTTTTTCTAAAAGTTATTCTTTAAAACAGAAGGAAAATGGATATTATATTAAGTATTAGTATGCATTCATTGCACAGCAAAGATGCTCCCAAAATTGAGATACTGATACCTTAAAATCATGCATTTTCTTGTCTTGTTCCAGTGTATTTTGTGGAAACAATTTACATGTCCATGTCAAGCTGTTTCTGTGAAATTCTTGAACCATTTCTTCCATGAACCTGTAGCAGGGTTGACTATGCAGCAGTAATGTCTTTACTCTGTATAATCCATAAAATTTTTGTTTTCAGGGGTTGGAAGATATCTATAAGAATGCACAGACTTAAGGAGATTGAAAGAAAGGTTTCATCATATGGCTGTGTCAAATATCTCTGACACCAAACTTTCTATAACATATACTACCCCTTATGCTCTTAAGAATGATACAGAGACGAAGTACTATTTCTGAAATAAAACATATTTTAAAAAAATGTAGGAAAAGGCTTTTTCTGAATCAAAACATAGTACTGAAGTCAGAGGGATTTGGACAGTGCAAGTAAATGAGCCATGAAACCTAAGCAAGCAAAGAAGAGAAAACAAAACATTAACTATTTGCTCATTAAGGGATCAGATATTCTGTGCAGTGAATGTAGGGGGAGTTCTGTGAAAATTGCAGTTTACATTCTGCAATTTAGTTCTGTATCATAATACATTTGCATACAGCAACCAAATTAAGCCAGTACTAACAAACTTAATTAAGGCAATCAGTACTTTTCTGATTGATATTGTACATACTGCATATTTTTATGTATAAATGGTGTTTGCAGCTGCCTGATATGCAGTTGTATGGCACCCTACCATTTAAAATAGTTATTTTGGAGCTTACACAAAGTAGGCAATGATGTGAATCAAAGTTATTCCTGGAATTCAAATTTTTCCATAGGCACTCCTAATTTTCTGTTTAGATTGTTTGCCTGTCTGGTGTGTCAATATGCTCTGCTCAGAATAAGGCTGAAGAGTGCAGGAAGAAAGTAAGGTATAATAGGCCCTGAAACTCATCTCCTTAAAATATATGCATTTCTAATTGCTCCATTGACAGCTCATAAACCTGAGAAACCTAGGAGAGTTCTAGAGTCTGAACAAATCTATTCATCTATTCAAATTCAGAGTAACTTTTAAATTGAAAGAAAAAACCCACATGCATGAGAACACAGTAAAATATTTCCCATTTTAGACAATTGTGGATACTTATGACTAAAAGAACAAGGACATACTCTTAAAGAGTGAAATATCATACACATTTATAAAGAGATCTGGCATTTTAAGACCATACCAAGACTCTAAAGGGCCTCTCTCCTGCAGACCCCGGTATCCTACTCTTGACAGCTACAGGGACTTGTGTTTCCAATATAATTTGACTTATGAGGATACAAGACACAGTGCTGAGATGGGGAAGAATAACAAAGAACTGGTTGGAATTACATCCTTTCCTTTCAGGGACACGAAAGGGCCTGCAGAAGATTTTCAACCATTACCTTGACAGCAATTAAACCAAAGTTTCTTGAAAATCAAAACTGAAATGAACACAGAGATGGAGAAGCAAAATTCTTGACTGACTCTTTAAAGCTCTTTCCTTACACTTTGCACAACCAACAGTAGTATTTGAGATCTCTATTCCTGGGAATAAAGTAAATTTTAAAATTGCAAAATCACAGGATCTTTCTTATGCTGCGGTGACCAAAACTCCCCCCAGCACTTGAGGTAAGGCCGCCCCAGAGCAGAGCAGAGCAGAGCAGAGCAGGGCAGAGCAGAGCAGAGCAGAGCAGAGCAGGGCAGTCCCCTTCCTTTCCTGGCTGGTGATGCTGTGCCTGATGCCCCCAGGACATGGGTGACCCTCCTGGCTGCCAGAGCACTGCTAACTCATATTCAATTTTCCGTCATCCAGGACACCCAGGTCCCTTTCCATGGTGCTGCTTTCCAACCTCTCATTTCCCAGCCCAAATACACATCCAGGGTTGCCCCATCCCAGGTGCAGAATCCATCACTTTCCTTTGTTGAATTTCATCTGGTCGGTGATTGCCCAGTCCTTTATTAAAGTCTCCCTACAGAACCTCCCTGCCTCCATGGCAGTCAACAGCTCTTCCCAGTTTTGTATCATCTGAAAACTTGCTTAGTATCCCTTCAAGTCCCACATCCAAGTTGTTATTGAACAGATGGAAGTGGCAGCCATAAGAGTTCCAGCCAGCCACTGCCTGTAGATTGGTCTTTTAAGTGTACTGGAAATAAATACTGCTGGGAGGAAAGGGTTAAAAGGGCAAGAATGGCAAAGAGGATGGTGAATTCTCTCAAGTGGCCTTGCAACTGGGAATGGTAAAGCATGCAGAATATTGGTGTGGGAAAACTCCATTTATTATGCCTGATGCATTTATCCTCTGTCTGTTTTGAGAAGCAGAATTCCTGAGTAGAGATAACACACTCTCACCAACATGCTTGAGCCGCCTTTTGAGAGAGACCAAAAGCTCAGAGACCACAGTGTGGTGATGACCTGGTGTGTTTGTGAAGCCCTTGGGCAGATTGGGGCAGGCAGAAGGGCACGTGGGATGTGAGCACTGACGGAGCTCCTGTGTGTTCACAGCCCAGCATGGTCTGAGAGGTAATGGAACAAATCTACTCTTTGCATTTCAGCTGTGGTTCTGTGGTCTGGTTACCTGCATGTGTTGATTCACACATAAATGCCAAGGGCCTTGTTGGACCAGAAGGAAGAATTTAAAAATGGGGTTTGCCCCTTCTAAATGTGTTGTGACCACTGGACTATGTGAAATTAAAAGTACTGAAACCTCAGTGCTACCTACTTTGGTGATGACAGAATTTAGGTTCTGAATAATAGAGTAGTCTTCTATCTCTACAACGTATTCACCTGCAAGGCAGAATATAATTGTCTTCTCTCAAGTATTATGTCTCACCTTTTGTAATTTATCTTTGACCTAGATTTCCCTGATCAGCAACTGAATGCTGGCATTTTATTATCCAAGGATGTTTCTTTGTAAATGTTTTTGTTTAGTTTTTTTAATGCTTGCAAAAACAACGTGACTTCCGTCCCATGTCTATTTTGTTTATTTCACTTAAACACTGAAAAAATATTATTACATGACTAGTCTTCCTTTTTTTCTGAACTATAATTTGAGTCAGACCAGCAAAATGTAACAGAGATAGTAGATCTAATTCACTTTAAAATCTGCATTGTAGCCATCCAGTTTCAGCAAAATCAATTATTTTTATACAAATGTTAATACTTTCTAGGGTAATTCTTTAACCACCTTGGCATCTTTAAACGCAGTTTAACTATGCAGTTTTAGTATCTTTATATTCTCAGAATCCTCAATGTGTCAGATGGCACATTTGCTATATTTCTTAGCTGTCATTTCACAGATGAAAGAAGTAGTTTAATTATTCATAGTTATTAATAACATATTTTAGTAGCCAAAATGGACAAAGGATGTTTTTCAAGAGGTGAGAAATGCTATTGAGAACCGCATCATAGCCAAATCATCCACATGGCACTGATTGTCAGGCAGGTGTGCAGGTCCCTGAAAGGCAGGCATTGGGTCACACACCTCCGGGGGTAGAAATTGCTGAGACTGGCAGTAGGTCACCAGCTCTAAGGTGTCTGAGGAAGAAAGCTGAACCAGTCTGCTGAAGGATTGTTAATTATTAAGAAAATAACATCCTATATTGCTGTTTCTCTCTGCCCTCAGGGAAAAGCCGGCTCCACGGCCGTGTCAGAGATAAATGGCTGTTAAGATCTGCCTGCGGAGGGATTCAGAATGTGGAGGCCAGTCTCAAGCAGGTGATTTTGAGATGAGGTGATTTTTTATTTCCCTTCTGAGAAGGCCATCCAGCAAACTGATGTCTGAAGAGATACCCTGTTTCCCTCTGCTAACTCAGCATGAATGGTGGATTATTGCACAGTTAAGTACAGCAATCTCACTCACATCTAAGGACAGTTCACACCACTGAGTGGGAAAATTTATTTTCCTCTTCTGGTAACTTAAGCTATGATATTACAAAAAAAAAAATAAAATCAGTACTTGAATTATAGAAAATCTGCGATGTACAAGTGGAAAATAAATCAATAAAATATCTTTCCTAACAAAATATGCAGTTTATTACAACATTGGATACTATATTGCTTTTCCCTGAATAAAAAGAAGGTGGATCTCTCTGTTTAGTATCAGCATATTTCTATCTTGCAATAAATTGTATCTATAAATTATTTATACTGTTACTTGTCAACAGAGAAATGTGCACTGGAAGCAAGCAATGTGTGTATATATAAAGGGAATATACATATATTTGTACTATGAAAGTAAAAGAGGGGTAGCAGATGACAAAAAAGATATATAAAGGTAAGTCTTCTACATAGCTAGTCAAAGAAAAAAGGAATAACAGGAACAATAAAAATATATTTTACATAGAAATTAACTATAATTTTATAATAAGAGTTTTTGACATACACATAATCATTAAATTCTCTTAGTTGACTGTAGAAAGTGGTTAATTTATTTTTCAGAAAAGTCTCATGAGATATTATTAAAATGGAATGTTTAGTAGAGAACAAACAGTAAAAAATAAGTATATGGTAGTTCTCTTGTCGTAGAGATATTGCATAAAATTGCTTAATTATTTCTTAATCACCAGAAAATTCCGGTAAAATAATTATACCTGTTAGGCAGACTTTTTAGGTAAAACTGAAGATGTTACAGAAAGGGCAAATAAAAATATTGTATGTGAAGTAATATAGATTCTAACTCCATGTCTAGGCAAGCAACAAATCAAATAGTGCTGTTGTTGACTTGCCTCTGAGCTATATTCTTGAGAAATACAACATTCTGGCACGCGGACCAATATTTCTATGCACAATCAGCCATATCCCACAAGGAATACACAGTATTTGATGGAAAATCAGATACACTATTCTTCACAGTGGATGAATTTTCGTTTATGTCCACTGACTGTTTCAGTAAAGTAAAATAGCTCTGAAATAAAAATTTTGCAAGTGCTTAAAAAATCGTTCTTCGAATGTCCCGCTATGGGCTTTTCTTCTCTTATTCTTTGTTCTTTAGAAATGAGTAATTAAACTATGAACAATTAGCATTAATCTATTTTAGCTAAGGAAAAAAAAAACCCTAAAACTTGAAAAGCTGGAGTTATAGGATTAGATTTATAACCCATTTCTCAGATAGTTACTTCATATAGTTTCCATTCCATAATGAAAATCAAATGGAGATTTTGCTTGAATAACAGAATCTTGAGTGCACAGTAAAACATAAAAATAATTTACTGATAGTTCTCTTTACTCTTGTGTTGTTATAATTACTGAAAACACAGAACTTTAATGTCAGTTTTCAAAATTTGTATCAGAAGGTAACAGTGATTGGAGGACTGATTGGGGAATGGGTCAAATAATTTACTGGAGCATGCAGGCACTCACAAACAATATGTATTTTCTTTGTATTGAAATAGTTTTTCAACACTCATGTTGTTTACAATTTTTGTTAATATTATGTTTGTGCAATTTGGAGCCCATCTATTAACTGAGGATAGATCAAACAACATGATTTTCTTAAAAAATTAGAAAAAAGTACTGAAATTGGAAAAAAAACCCCAGATTTACTGCATGAATATAAATAATTATGAAGGACTATCATGCTGATTGTTGAAGAATTGCTACAATGAAAGTGTAGAAAATCATCTATCCTAAAAGACTCTGTGAAGTCTTCATTTTTGATTTAGAGTTGGCTTTTAATGCCAACAAAAAGTCTCAGTGAAACAATAATTTCTCAGACACTGATTTTGAATATTGTAATTTCTGTATTAGTACTGTGCTTGCAATAGAAAATGAAGTGCGAAAGAGACTGAAAATTATGTTAGCCATGACAAGAGTTGAATTTCTCTCTATAGTTGTTGAAATAAGGAAAGGCCTTCTACTTGAGGTGACTCTGCTCCTTGGTCTAGCAGGACCTGCAGAACAACCGAAATAACAGTTTTTGCTGGAAATAAAATGTTTATAGACTTTTCCAAAGCTTTTGGGCTATGATTCCAAAGCTTTTGGGCTATGATTCCAAAAAATACTCTATTTTTTGGGCTTTTTTTCCTCTAAGTCATACAGACTGTCTATTTTTGATGAAGCAGATATACATTAGCACTGATCCTCTAAAACAAATTATTTATCAAACTACTTCTTGGTAGAATTTTTTTTTTATGAGCTTTTAAACAACTCAAACAGCACTTGGCATTCAATTTTGACAAATGTGATTAAATTATAAGTCTTCTTACCTTTATTTAGCCAACTTTAATAAAATTATTTTATATTATTTGCTTTCAATTATTTGTAATTATATGGAACTATCATGTTCTGGGAATGTAATTCTTCAAATAAGAATTTGACCAAAGCTTTCCAAGAAATAAACAGAGAATTTGGATTCTTAATGCTACTAATTGCTTAATGCTATCTAATTTAAATCACCCATTATTTTTCAGGTTTGTGTAAGGACAAGCTCAAAGTAAAGAAAAAGTATTTAGAAGTTATGTAATTAATATTAGTTACATTTTAATTTTTATATGATTTTAATTAAGGACCAATTATTAAGGACCTTCCTTCTTTAGGTCTCTGCAGAGGGTTCACTTCAGCATTACTTGAACAAGAAGGCACTGGCTTAAAACCACTGGATGTTGTATTTGAAGTACTGTTTTCCAAACATGCTTTTCAGAGTTGTGATATTACTTTACTGGGGAGAGGATTTTCCCTCTGCAGTTTTTGTTTTTGTTTTGTTTTTTGGCTCAGAGGTTAGAAAGCCTTCCTCAGGGGTAAGACAAGCTCTTTGCATGGATATTCAACATATCTGGGCTTTGAACAACAGGAAAGATAGGTGAAGCACAGGGATTGATAAATATTCCTAGACACCTGCATAATGTGGTCTGTCTTTGAAAATTTAGTGGTTTAATTATTGCTTTCATTTGTATCTCACATGCTGGTTTTTTTTACTAACTGTTATTCAAATAACAGTTCCTTGTATGTTAGTATACCACTCAACTTCCAGTGCATCTGTTGGATATTTCCCTATATTCAGATCCACAAATTAAAAGATTCACTATTTTAGAATATTTCTACTTATTCTTAAGTCTAAATTTATTTATGGCAGAAAGCACTACACTGGACAAATGCCAAAACAAATCTGGACTGAACCTGTAAGACAACAGTTGGAATCCTCTTTCTGCAATTCTATGTAGAAAAATGCTAGAACAGAAATAAATTTATGACATGTAATTCAAGAGGTGTTACTGCAATTTCATAACTCTGTACCTTTCTTGTGCATATGCATATAATTAGGAAACAAAGGAAGGATGGACAACTTAAAATTCATGACATGAAATACAACCTCTATGCACTGACAACAAGCAATTAAAAACCCACAACCTTCAATTTGCTGGTGATCATATGCATCTCCAGAGACCAACAAGAGTTGAAGTCTACTCAGTGAATGTGTTCTGACTGTGGATCACATACTTTCCAATATTTTGCTATTACCTTTGCTAGAAAGTTTTACCTATCCTTTCAAGTGGAACAGAGAGACAGCACAATGTTTTAATCATTGAATGTATCCAGCTGACTTGAGAAGAATGTAACTGCTGTAGGAATCACCCCTGCTTTTGGAGGTCTTGGCCTTCAGGTACTGATCTATGAGTATCACATGGACCTCATGTGAGTACAAATATATTTTTCTAAGTATGATATGACAGCATATCAAAGAAAACATACTAGAGAGTAGAGTTTCATAATGATAAAGAAACACTCCTCTCCCATTTTATCCTAATTATGTTGTGTTATTGTACTGTCACCCGTGCCCAGGAGCTGGCCACAGGGGCTGCAGGAGGTCTCTGTGAGGAGGAGCAGGGACTGCTCTGAGCTGGACACAGCTGGATCCAGAGGGCTCCAAGGCACTCACTGCAGGGCATGGCTGAGCCCCTCAGCCAGGATGGAACTGCTCAGGGAAAACAGTTAAGAAAACACAAAATACCCTTTCAAAACAGTTATGGCCAGACCATAACCCCTCTTTTCCCATCTTTCCCTTGCATAACTCAGGGACAGGGAAGAGGTAAAAGACATGAGAAAGGAGTGAAGTTGAGACTGGGAACATGTGTGTGTGTGTGTGTGTGTGTGTTTTTAGATGTTTTAGTTTTTGTCACTATCCAAATATATTTTTATTGGCAGTAGCTTAATTTTCCCCTAGTCCCTATTCTTGTGGTTTTTGCCCATGGTGATAATTCTTGATTTCCCTGTCTTTATCTTGACCCATTCTCTCTTGACCCTTTCTTTATCTTGACCCTCTCACTCTTCAATAAGAGAGTATCTGCAATGACTGTAGAGGCAGCTCTGTGGTCTACAAGAAATTTCTCCATCTGACTCAAGTCAGTTTGGCAACAAAATGGTAAATGAACTGAAATTCTGATGAATCTGAATGATATTATGATTTGGAATTAGTACTGGAAAGAGAGGTAAGGGGGTTTAGGCTTTATTATTTTTGGTGACTAAATAAAAAAAATTCAAAACATCGTGCTTGTCACAAAAATAAAACTGGTCATAGATGAATGAGGTTATCCATATCTAGTCAAGCTCCTTTTTAGTGCTTTGCAATTATCTCATAGATAAATGTAATAATTGAAGGGTAGTATTTAGAAATTACCCTTGTATCTTAAAAGAAAGCAGGAGATAATTGTGGGATGTTGACATTGGTGGGCTGCCAGACCTTAACAGAAAAACAGATACTGCCCTTCCAGATAAGTTCCTTTTTTACTTTCTACTTTCTTACCCCTCTAATTTATCTGACCACTGTGAGATGGAAGTATTTGAGCTGAACAAAAAATTTACAGCTACCAGCACTGGAGTTATTTCCTTTCCTGTTCCTAGGTGCACCTTTTTTCATTCACATTTCTCTTGTACACAAAGAGAAACTCCCCCTTCCTTCCCCAGCAGGTCCTTTTTATGGAGCCTCTGCCTAGCACTCAGTGCACTCTAGATGTGTGAGATATCACAGCACATCTATGTTGCAATGGTGTGCAGACCTGTAATTCCTCCTTTTGTTCACCATGGTGCATGCATTAGTTCACAGGCATGGGAGCGGGGCACTTGTCCATGACAATTTCCCAGGAAAAGTGTGAAAATTTCTCCTATCATGCCATCCTCTTGGCTCTCCCTTATTTGTGGGGGTACACTGGGATTTGCTTTTTTGAGTTCTACTAACCCTGTCTTTCCCACATTACCCTGCATCATTTACTTCTCAACCTGGCTCACCATTTTCTCATTCGACTGAAGGCTGACATCTCCCTTCACTGTAATTTCTGGTTTAAAGCTCTCCTCACCTGGACTGTAAGCCAGCTGGCAAGGATGCTTTTACTCTGTCTTCAGTCTTCAGTCCTTGAAGAGGGTCTCATGGTCATAAAGATCAAGTTGTTTGGTTTCCAAGTGCTATTAAGGCATATCTTGTACTATGAGGTCAAGCATCTACAAAATTATTAGCCTAACTGATTTTTACTTCCGAGACAACCTGCAGCAACAGGTGTCATGCTTTTCTTTTCTATTTATGATTCTGTCCAAAATGAGAAGGCAATCATCTCTATTATTTAACACTAGCTAGACACATTACTTGATATATCTAGACCCTAACAAAAAGGTTTAGCTTCTGAAATTTTATCTAGAAGAATAACTGTATGCAGCTTGAGGAAAATGTTTATTGAAATGCATGAAGGCTGTTTGGAATTTTCACAACACTTCATTGTAAGTGGTTCTACTCTACCTGGCTACCCACATTTTCTTTTTATGTAGCATAACCTGTTCAACAAAACCACACATAATCACCAAGTAGTCAGAGACTCCTAACATCAGTGGCAGACCTGATTCAGTGTGTCACATTGCTGAACCTACTAAATCACTGAGCTGTGCAACAGAGAGATTAAATCTCCCTCAACACTTTCGATAGCGTGTCCTTTCAGTGACAGCCACTATGAGGGGGCCAAGGATCCCACTGTGACAGATGTAACAGGGAGCAGCATCTCTGACATGAAGACTCAGGAGAAGACAAGATGACAGAGAAAACAAAGGCTGAGGTCAGATCTAAATCTATTACATTTCATTAGCCACAGCATTCTTCACTTCTTTCCTACCTTGAGGGCTGAGGTGTCCACCTTATTGTGGTTGGCAGGAAAACTACAGGCATTTTGTTTAAGTCAGTTAACCTTTTTGGGATATTAAATCTCTGTTAAAATGAAGATGCATATGATTATTGGAACGATTATGAGAGAATCTTAATTATAATAAAATTTCACATGAATAGATGAAACCCTTCACTGTAGCATAAGCAGATTAATTAAAGGTACAGACTTTAGAAACAAGACATAAACCTCAGAAATACATATTAGTCCCTCAGCAAAATGTAAACTTACCATTTCTTAAGGAACAAAAATATCCCCCCAGTAGTTTGTTGCTTTGGTCAATCATATTTTAATTACTTCAATTTATATCAAATTATCTTCCCTATTGCAGGAAGCTATGAGAAGTAGAAAACTGCAGGATCTCTAAATATAGTAAAATGTTAATCAAGATAAATAAAAAAATGTTAATAGTAAAGATTGACATAATAGGATGCTTCTTAGTAGTCATCACATAGTACACATCATCCAGGTGGGTGCTACTCCTCCAGTTACCTCTAAATATTGTTTTGAGACTTAACAATATAAGGCTTCCAGAAAAATCTTGTTAGGGACAGCAGCCATAGCCCTGCTCTGTGGACATCTAATGTGGATGCATCTGAACACTGTAAGCCTCAAAACTATTTTTGACCTGAAGTCTGTCCTCTGAGAAAAACAATGGAGAAATACATATTGAAATATTGAAGGAAAGAATTTCAGATGCAGTCAAAACTTTGTCTTTCCAGCTCCATCAATCTATTTCCTTTCAATCTTTAAAAGTGATCCTGAAGAACATCATGCTGGACTGTGTTTCATGTTTTAAAACTGAAGTCTATGAAGAGTTTGCTTGCTTGCAAGAAGGTTTACATTTCTACAATGATTTTCTGTGTTATTTTTTAGCTCTGTTCTTCACAGAATTTGGCTCTTCATACGCTTATTTCAAGAATGCATATCTTGCTCGTGGTATTGCACCAACTTACCTGCAATGTTTTTGAGAGAAAATGGAGAAATAACAGTGAACTAGAACTAATGCTAAGGATAATGGGCTCCAAATTACTATTATAGTATGCAACTGCTCAAAACAGGGTAATTAAATGTTCAATGTGGTGGAATTAATTGAACAGAACAGATAATACATTGTTTAGGCATTCTGAAAAATCTTATAATATGATGTATTACCATTGTCCTGGTTTCCCTTGAAAATGTAGCATATGCTGATAAATAAAATTATCTGTAATACTCTAAAAGCCTTTGCTTTTAACCATTCACATTAGTAACTTTAGATCTCACTAATGTATCAAGTATTCTAACCTACTATTAGTTCCAGTTACTAGGATTTATTTAAACCCTTTTTTGAAACAAAAAGAAAACATATCTAATATGTAAAGCTACATACATTTTTAGTGACATTGAAATCCTAAAAGCCTAAGTCCAGATTTTACTATTACTAGAAAAAATATATAATTGTGGAAAATATCACTAATAATAAAATTACAATTTTTACACTCATTATTCTTAATATATAGTCCTTTTTCTACTTTTACAGTCACACTTCTAGTTTTTCTGAGTGGTCTCACCCTGGGCATGTGTAGAAAGGCTTACAGCAAGCTGACCATCTCCCAAGCCTCTCATAGGGAAAGTCATGATGTTGACAGTTTCTCCCTTTCTTTTTAATACAGGGCATTTTTATACATTAGAGCTGTTTTAAAACTTTTTCTCTCATACTTACTGTTTCTCTTTTGTCACTGGTCCACACCTCCATGTTATATCTATATTTGCTAGATATAGCCTGTCTTAATTATGTCAGATGCTTTTTCTTCAGTCTCAAAATCTATTTTACATCGTCCTCTATCTCAATTTTTTCAGGTGGTCCTTACATCTCAGTGGTTTTTAGTGTCATCTATGTGTCTCACCTATCCTATTTAGGTTTTACTCCTTAGAACTGCATTCTGCACCCTCACTTTCAAGACCTTTGCTGAAATACCATGCCTGCATTCTGCACTACATCATTATTCTACATTACAAGTATTACACTCTATGATGAATATATCATTCTATGCAGAGCAATTTTCTTCTAAGGATATAAGCACATGGTTGTACCTCAAAATTATACAACAAAAAATAAAACTGATCAGACCTGGTCAATACCGCATGGTCTTTATATCTAAAGAAGTTGAAACAATATCCTTTGTAGGCCAGAGCAACTTTAGATAAAGCCTGGCAAGCCTCATCCATGATCCTATGACCTGTTAAAAGTGATGGCAACACTACGTTTACTGGGCTACGGGGCTGCTTTAATAATTGCCAGAGATTGTTGCTCTCAGAAAATATTCCTGATATTTCCTGAATATGATTATTGGTGGTGTCTTTGCCTTCAGCCTGTCAAGATTTTGGGTTTTTTTGTCTCTTAAATACCTTGTATATGCTCCTAGCCTACATAATTTGTTTTCTGAATACTAATTCTATCTCTTTCCCTTCTAACTGTATCTGAGGTGCAGGAATGACTGTATGAAGAATTAACTTTTATCTAAATAGCTTCATCTTTACACAAAGGTTTTTAACAAGTTCATTTTCTGACTGAAGTTCATCTTGGAGACAAATCTGCCTCCAAGTTCTGAAAGGGTGAATTTTGGGGTAAGACACTTGATTGTTCTCAAGCATTTAAGTGTTCAAATGAAAATTGCAGTACTTGCTTTAGCTTCTTTCCAGACAGACAATTATCAGTGTGCCTAAACCATAGTCCCAGTCAGCTCAACACTGATTGAAGAGGAGCTCCCTGCTGAGTTAGCAGCACTTCTGTGTAAAGGGAAGAAATGCACAGAGAATGTAAATCATGTTGGATTTGTGCTAAATGCAGAGCAAGGTGGCCAGTCCCAGAGACTGTGAACTCCTGCCCCCACTCTTGTCACTCAATTCCTATTACAAAGTTTCTCTTTTCTCATCTGAGTTGTCTCTATAGACACTTGAGGAGCAAATCTTTCCTCTATCAAATTACAAAAAGAAAGGAAAAGAGTGAGAAAACAAGAGTAAATTCTTATGTGGTTACCTCCCAAGCATACTGGAAGAGGTCTGTAACAAAACTGAGATTGAGACTTAATCCTCTCACCAAAAAGGTTTAGATGCTGCTTCTTCATATGTAACAGTGCCACAAGAGCATGACTATCCAAATTTTCAGACTGGATGGATTCTGAATTCTTAAGGTGAAGTTCTGGGCTTTCCCTGGTTAAAACAAAAACCTTTTAAGAAACTTTGAGCAGTGCTAAATCTATCTGCACCTGATGACACACAGAGAATTTCAGTAACTGTGTTATGACCTTATTCTCCTTTCCATGTAAATATTTTCTCATATAAAGAGGAAATAAAGACATTATTAATTTATAAATTCATTAGTTAAATGAGTATCCTTGAGGGTTGAAATTCTATTTAGTAAGAACCAGTGACCTTGTTTACCACAGAGACTGTGTCCTGTAACACTGAAAACTTGTGGGTTTCATGGGAAAAATACATTTACTGACAGACTGTGGGCCCCTGTGGGAAAGGAATACATTAGTTTCAACTGTTTTTATTAAAAATAAATTCTCTAGAGAAAGAATGAACTCATTGAACTTTTCTTTACTATGGGTATCACTAAAAATGAATCCATAGTTTGTATTTGGTTATATGTCTGAGATTTTTTAATGATGGCAAACCTTGTCCTGCAGGCATCCTGCATCCTGCATTCCTTGTCTTCTCTGCAGGCATTTAATCGTCCTGCTCATAATTCATTAAGTCAGCACATATGGTCATATCCACATTCAAAAAAAGCTACTCACAGAAAAAGTGGCACATCTGAAAGGACTGTGTGTTCTCATCAATATGGAGTTTGAAGAGGACATAAGAATGAGTATTGCCATTATCAGACTTCTTGCTAGATAGTTATGGAACTATGACATTAGAAGTTCTGATAAAGAAAGAAAATTATTGTGAAAATTCAATCTAGGCAAAAAATAATGAAAGAGAATAAATGACTTTCTGATGTTCATGAGATACAAAACAAAGATATGAAAATTAACTTTCCTGCCTACAAAGCAGAGTTTCCACTTATGTTAATTCATATCCACATATTTATTTAGAAACACCCAACCAAGTAATATTTTATGGTTTTACTCTATACAATTCATATTCCTGTAGAATATGGGACCATTATCAGACTCCTTTACAAAGGCTACATGATTACTCAAGCTAACAATGACAAAAATAATTATCATTAGATTGCTCAGTATCCCTTCCTAAAATTCCTAACAAGTTTTTAAACAGTACCAAGAGACTGATTCTTGCAGCCAAATTGAGGGCAGAGCCAGAAATAATTGATGTTTCTTTGACAATGACAAATAAAAATTTTAAATTACAAGGGAGGATTTAAATTAATTCGAGAAGAAATTGAATGCCCTGGCAAGAGAGATCGTACATTGTTACAAGTCAAAACCAAACTGTCCTAAGAGAGTCTGTTAAAGGCTAACAAAATGAACTTTGTTCTAATTTAAAGTCATCCTAATGAAATAAGTTATCAGAGGGAGTTGTATAACTTTTTAATTTTGTAAAAAATTGTGGGAAAAGCTCTCTGCACTACTTCTGCTTTTGCCATTAGATAATGGTACATAAACATAAAGTGAATAACTGCTCCTAGGTCTGTTCCATTTCACTCTGAAATTCCCAAAACCTTAGTCTGAAGCCAAGATAACATTTTCCTTTTTCCCTTCTTTGACACCAAGAATTCGGAATCTAAATCCATTTGCAATGTTTTAGAAAAAATTCTTTTGAGTGCATAAGTAATGATAGCCCCCAAACCAATGGGGGGGTATGTTCCAAACATTTTTGTTATTATTATTATTATTATTATTATTTTGCATTGTTTACCATGCTGAAAAGTATCTTTGATCCATAGACCATAAAGTAACTATGATTCCAGAAACATTGATGAATAGATGGATGGGTAGATATGTATCTAACAGACATTGTTACCTCTCATGTCAGAGGACATATTTCAAGCTCTGATGGAGAGGGAAGGTTTGGTATTTTTCACTTTCAGAACATAATGACTTTCTAAACTGACAATGTTGATCAGATTCAGGTCCTTTACCCAGTGATATTATTGTACATGAGAGTAGGTTAAGATCCATTAAGACCAGATTTAGGAAAAGGATAAATTATTTTTGTCTGGATTGATTTTTTGCTTTAATCCTGGTCGTTAACTGTAAAACATTAGTGATTAGAGGCTTCCAGCATGATGAACATTGTACCACATGCATACGTGGTAGAAGACCACACCTGTTCCAATGAACCCCTGTTACCCAAAGAAGTAATAAATAATTAGTTACAAACCATCTTCAATTTATTATTTATTCAACAGTGCTTATTAAATTAGAGGGCAGAAATGCACGGAGTTCACTGAGAAAATGCATCCACATCATTCATATTTATAGCATACCCTGTCAAAAAGCTGATCAGGTGAAAAAACTCCTTGGAATTCAGTCATCCCCCCAAAAGCAGTGGCTAATATCTTCAGTGTGACATGAAAAAAATCCATGGATAGTGCTGTGATCTGTTTGCTCTCTGAATCCTCTTTCAGGGCAGCTGCCCCTGCACACCCTGGACAGGCTCAGCTGATCCTCCTTAGGCTGTGGCTGGTTTTGTTGACTTGTGCATTCAGAGCTTTCTTTTCTCTTCCCTGAGTCAGACCAGTGATTAAGACCAGTTCCCATTTATCCTTCCTTCATCACACTGAACAACTACAAGATTTGTCCCTACCTACCTGGTAAAACTTTAAGTTGTTACAAGACATGCAATGGGAGACAATTTGCAGCTGCACTGATTAAGGGAATTTTCCAAGGACATGAAGCAGTAAAATGGATGACCCAAGAGAAAATTCCAGAAGGTCTCCTGAGTTTGTCCTGTGTTCACAGTGTCACAAGTGGTAGTAAAACCAGAAGACTGCAGTAGACTCTCAATATACCCATTAGTAGAAAGTGGGAAATGCAAGGCAGAACAGATCTGTAAATATTTGAAGAAGATACTCTATGGCTGTTTTACATCAAAAGTGAAAGAAAAATTTGTCTTCCTCTTCCTTTCTCAAGTTTTTTAATCTAGAAAAAAAGAAAAAATACTCATTACACATTATCTGCCAGAAGTTTCATTGTGTATTTAAAAGAAAGTTCACAAAAATGATTTAAGAGAAATGTAAATATGTCTAAAGACTTTAAAAATAGTTGAAAACAAAACGAAGTCTCATAAGTAATCCTTTTCTTCTTTTATAATTCTGCTTTTCCTATGGAATTACATTTTAGTAAATCAAAGTGGTATCTAATTAATGAAATACAGAAACATTCCTGAAGCAGTGAGCCTAGAACCCTTCACAAGGCAGTTGATTATCTGCCCTCATTTTTTTTCCTTCCTATACCCTGGATCTTACCAGTAATAAAGATCTACCAGCAATCTACCCAGTAATAAAGCGCCCACAGGACAAATAGGTGATCCACACTACTTTCTTCTTCCTCCTCCAACTAGATTATTTTGAAATGTGATAGACAGAATGTCCTCATCTTTAAAATGATGAATCCCCTGATGAATATAGCTTTGTATAGGTTCAAGGTCTAGACAGCCAGTGAGCAGATGTCAAAATGAGAAAACCCTTTTCTCATCCAAATCATTCTGGTATGCTAACTATCAAGTGGAGGCATTTAAAGATTTTCTTTTCAGGACAAAGCTTGGTGAAACTGAACTCTTAGCTGTCTCAAGTTTGATGGTTGCAAGGAGTGTTCTATTCTAGGCTGCATCAACCTCAGAAGTTTACAAATGTCCTGCTTTAAAGTACTTAAGAACATTTCAGACCTTATCACTGAAAAGAAGCTGAGAGCAGAATACTCTTGTCCAACATGTATTTTTCAGGAGCTCCCATCCACGGGTTGAATTGCAATGAATTCAGTGTTCCCCAAAGAATGCTGGAAAATCTGCTCATGGACCTTGAATACACCTAGGAATTGTTAAGACACAATACATGGATACTATTAAAAGTACAGGATAAGAGATGCGGAAGATTAGACATGTCCAAAGAAAAGAAAAACCTTTAGAAATGTCACCCACAGTCAGAATATTCTTGTTCATATTACTTACTGATGTATAAAAATTCTGGCATTTAATCATTAAGTACAAGATTTTAAAGATGTGATAAATCTGTACCAGCAATTTGTAGCAGCACTTCAGCCAGAGAGATAACTTGGCAAAAACATCTGAGGAAAAGAAATAGACACAGCTCTCAATCACAATGTTAATCACATTCTAATTATTGTTGCTCAGATTGACATAACTGTAATCATTAGATATTAAACTGCAGGCTTCTGTCTCAAAAATCTAATAAGGAATATGTTTGATCAATATGCAGAATCATTATCCAGATTGACAGTACTATTTTCCTTTTTGTTTAATTGATAAGAAAAAGATTTGCTATATACCCATAAAAATAGCAATAGCAAAAAGTTTTAGGTTTTTAATTAACTTAGATTTTTCAGAAAATATGAAGGAGGAAAAAACACAAATGTTCTACTCAAGACAGTTAAAGAGAATTTGTTTTCTTAGAGAAAGATATTTGATTCTCATTAAAGACCTGCCAGAATAAGGTCTTTAAATAGATAGCTGCCCTTAGTGTTAAAAGTGTAACATTATTTTTAGTACCTATTTTATTTCAGTTTTCAATAGCAGGTTCCCAACATAATTTTCTTTCTCACTATTATGTTGAACACCCTGCAGGTATCAAACACTTTTTCCATGCAGATTTGGAGTCTCTTGATACTAGCTAGACTGGGAGGATGGGAGTCAAGGTACTGAGGTGTCTAAATGCAGGTGTATAAACTCCTGCTCTAGTCAATGGATATCAAAACAAGCCTTAGTGGAATGCAGAACAGCAATTTGACTCACTGGACATGAGAAGTGGAAGTCAATATATTTAAATGTTGATCTCTGCATGTAGACACTAGTCAATGGAAGCTAAAGAATAATTCAGATCTGCAAAATGAACATTAGAAGCTCTATACTGTTGCTTAAAATCAGTGCTCTCTGGACAGATTACAAACTGAGGCAACATGAGACAGATAGCTCTGGCATGGCACCTAGATAAAAGCAGGAAAATCATGTCTTCTGCAGATTCAGGCCAGGAAGAAAAATTTCGAGAATCTTAATTCCATTGGGTGTCTGTTAGTTATGTTACTAACCCATTCATAGTGTTGTTTCTCTCTGGGTAAAAATAGAGAAAAAAGTTTATTGGAATCTTGTGTTGTAAATACTTGCACAGAGAATCAGCCCTTCAGTCATCTTCTGTGACTAACCATCACAATTCATCAGTGTTGATACTTTTTAAATGCACACGAAACATCTCCTAAACTTCTACACAGAAAAATTGTCCTCTACAACTATTTCTGCAGAAAGAGTTTCTGTTGTCTACAAGAGTCTCACCTACAAAAAATTCAGTCATGTCTGTAGCAGGAATGACCTAGGTGAGTCCTTTGAAGACTCCACAGAATGTTAATCAACACAGGCATCCACACTGAACTAGACAGGGTAGGAGATGCCAAACTGTCCATAGCTTCCACCGGAAGGGCTTCTGTAACTATTTGTCAAATATGTTATTGTGAAGGTTTGATCAGTCACTCACCTGGTTTCAAATTGATCCATTGTCTCAAGCCTGTCCATTAATTAATTTATGAAGGTGACTGACTGGAAAGTTCCTGGACAACCCAAAGAATTAATTATTTTTATATACAGTGTGTGGAGACCTGAAGTCCTGCTGCCCCACAATTATGACTAAGGGACACATCCTTACAACTCACAGCTTAAGTCTCATTGTTCTTGGCAGTGTTTAACAACAGAAACTATAAAAACATACATTATTAAAACTATGTACTTTATAAAAATGGTTTACAAAGGAATCCCTTTGGTACCAACCACAATAACTGATATGGCAGAGCGCACAAAATGTGCAACATCAACTATCTAAATGCTTAGTGAAATGACAGAAAATAATTAATAATACTTACAATAAAGCAATGGAATGATGCCAAATCCTCTTTCATTATACTGCAGAAAAATGACACAAAGGTAACTACAAATACAGTACATTTTGGTACTTTTTGCTAAAAAATTTTTGTTTACTGATGTGATTGGACAAACTGAGAGTTAGGGCTGAGGTCTGAAACTCTGAAAATATTTATACAATCTTTATTTTCAATTTACAATTTATAATTTATTCTGCTTTTCTAATTATGTCTAATAGTGTGTTTTCTCTTTTAACAGACTTAGAAATCCCAAATAAAATTTGTTGCATTACTCAACATAAAATAGATTTGCATAATGTTAACATTCGAAAAATACTTCCTAAACTCATATGACTCACATAGTCAATAACAGTTTGTGGAACATGAAAGCTCAAAGAAAACAAGAACTATCAATATTTTTGAGTTTATCAGATGTTAAGTTGGTGTCTACTTTTGAATGTGTTTTTCTTGCACTATTTTCTTGCAAGTATTTTTCTTAAATACTAATTATATGACATTTTCTAACTATAGGCTGCATATGTATACTACATGAGAGCTGAAGAGGAGATTAATTTCTCTGAAGGCATAATAAGAACTTTGTTCATGCCCCCACTGAATTCAATGGGAATTTTGCCATCAGCTTCAATGAAAGCAGGTTGAGGTTTTAGAGAGTTGACACAGAACATATTTTAAAGCCACCTGTGCAAAGGCGACCACTGAGCCACCTTCTGTTGCTGCTGTTCTACAGAATTTTTACTCTCCAATGGTATATTGCTTTCACCTATGAGCACTGATTAAACTCATCATCTGCACATTTTTAACCAGGGATCACACTTTTTACACTTAATCTCTGCTAGAATTAGGAACTTTGATCAAATGATCTATTTAGAATTTTTCAATTTTTTGTTTCAGACAGCGTATATGAAAGGGATCACATCTATTTGAAAAATTTGGGTAAGAAGAAAATCTGCGATGCTATAAAAGTATGGTTTTTAAAAATGTGGGGATTGGGGTTTTTATTGGAAATGAGAAATATGAATGTATTTTCAGTTTTTCTTTATTTACTTTACAATTGTACTAAGAAGACTCCAAATATTGACGTGAAGTTCACATATTTATAAAGGGATAGCAGCCATCTACAAGGCTGTACCTTTCAGTTACTTGAATAAATGAGGAAAAAAAATCTAAGTTTCAATTTTTTAAATGTAGGCAGACTGTTTATTATTACTACAAAATAATTAGTGGAATGGGTTCTTGCTTGACATTATATTTTAATGCAAGTTTAGGTAGTGTGTTTTTTACTCTTCAGCCAGGATACTCTTTACATCATTAAATCCTCTCTTTTCATTTGGACTGTCTGAATTCTCTCTTTTACAACCATGTCATCTGTTCTTTTGTAAAAATGCTGCCTTATTTTACTGTAAGGAGAACTGCAGAAGTATTTGGAAATTACACAGCTCCAGTTTTTAATATGAGAGAGTTTTCATCAAATTTTGATGAAAGACCTTAGAGATCAACACCGGGGTTGGGGATAGGGTGTGTAGGTTGTTGTTGATATTGACTGATTTGGGTCAGCAAATTATAACAGTGGAAATCATTACAGGTTTTTTTTATACCTCATGGTGCTCAAATCTCAGACTTAAAGGCAAACCTTAAAAAAAATCTTAGTGAAAAACTACACAGGATTTTAAGGTGAGTTTTTAGGAATATTTAGTATGTATCACATTCTAGTAAAGAGGCTGTATTATAGAATTGTATTCCAAACACAAAACTCACTTCTACCTCATACATGAGTACTTGCTGTCTCTGTGAAGAATACATAATAATTTTCCCATAAAACAAATTATCTTATGATTTTTCATTTCTTATAAAGAAGTTCCAGTGAAGTTAGTGTGGCTCTCTGCAATTTGATACAGAACCAGGACCACTAATTTCAATGACATCTGACACATAAACCTTCCCTTGTATATTTTTTTTTCTTGATAATTTTTTCCATTCAGTTCTGTGTCTTGTGATGAAAAAAAAAATCATAAAAATGCCTCTAAAAAATACCCCAAAGAAGAACTAGAAAAAACCCAAAAAACAACAGTGTGATGTCAGCTGTGTCTTTGTCCATGTATAAATTGTGTATTTATTTATAGAAGTGAGTAAATTGTAAACTTTTAAAGCCCTTAAGTGACAGGCAGACACAAAATTGTATGTGAGTGTTGTATACCCAATATTTAGTCCCTGAATTTCTGCTGGTAGCAATTCTGAGTTACACTTTTTCTCACTATTTGTAGTGATTAAGGAGTTAAAAAATTTTATTAATCTGCTAAGTGAAAGGCCACTTCTCTCAGTCAATTTAATCTTCCTAGCTGTAGGTTACAGGCTTCAAAGTGATTTAACTTTGGCCTTAGGATTTGCTGATAATTGTCATGTGCAGTTGTGGGTTTGTTTCTTCAATGCATGGAAGAGTAAGGCAAGGTTCAGGAGGGTTTTTTCTGTAGTTTTATACTTTTTCTGCAATGACTTCTTTTGTTGTAGCTTAATGCTGATTCTGTAATGGTCTAACTATACATGATATATGTCTAAAAAAAGTGAGGAATTTCTGCATAATGAACATGTGGTTTAAAAAGAAAAGTAAGAATGGTCAAGAAGTCTTTTTAAGAATACATGAAAATAACTTCAGGCAGATCCATGACTGAACAGTTGGAAGAAATCTCTACCATCAATGTCAGGAAATATGTGTTAAAGAATAAGGAAACCTGGTGACTCATCCCTGAATCTCCTTCTCATTCATGCTTCTCATTTTTCTTGAGGGCTAACCCCATCATCCTTACCACACAGAGGGACAGTAGAAGTGTGACCACAAAGGGCAGACAATTTTTTGTTCAAGAATTTTAAATATCTTGAAATTAAAGTTTTAAGAAGTTTTGGATTAGAAGTATTAGTGTTTGTAGTATTTTCTATGGATGCTAACTATGAAGCAGGTAGCTCAGTGCCTGTGGAATAGCAGGCCACATAACTTTCTCAGTCTTGCCTGAGAAAGTGGCCAGGGAAATCATGGGGAGGAATTAAAACAATCCTCAGAGATAGAAAACAGCCTTGCAGGTGCTGTTTGTCTGTTCCTTGTTTTTTTGCAAGAGAAGGTCAAGGGGTGGTGAGCCCCACTGACCAATGATGGTGATGTGTTAGTTTACTAGCCAAAAGGAGTTTCTTTTCTGTACTTTCACGTATCAGTCTATAAAAACGACCTGAGGTAATAAACCAGGAGGAAATTCTCCAGTTTGACTCCACAAGAGAATCTGTGTCGTTCTTCTCGCTGTTCCCAATAGAGCGACATATTTTCCATTAGGCTGTTAAGCTTAAACTAAGATAATAAGAGATTCTTGAATCTACATGCAAACTATATTCATTTTTTGCTCTCAGCATCATTTTAAGTGGAAAAAACATTATAGAACTATTAAGAAAGAAATATAAAGTATAACATGAATTTTTAAATCCCACATCTAAAAGGTGAAATTGTGTGCTATTCAGGAAAATCAGGAATTTTGTTACAATATGATTCCATACATCTCTCTAAGAAGCAGATTTTTCCAGGTTAAAAATCTATTTAATTATTATATTTATGATTTTAAACTTATTTCTTACAGATTCTACTGTTTATGTGTATTCTCAATGTTCTGAAATTGAGCAAGTGCTCCATATTGGTCAATGACTATGTCTGCTACAATAGGACTTAGCAAAAATTTTACACAAGAGAACTGTTTCCCAGCCAAAGCCCAGGCAAATGATATATAACAAATCAAGAACTTTGTTAACAAGGAAGTATGAACAAGCTCCACTCATTCTGGTAAGAAAGGGAGGAAAAAATATATGAATGTGAATCTTACCCTTCCATTTACCATCAGGGCCACAGAATAATTCCTGGCCTTTTTTAGTTGTACTAGTTTTAGTTATAATAACTATAGTTATAGTTAGTTAGTTATATTAGTTTTATTTAGCCTGTGCCTTGCCAACCATGCCTTCCCAACTTTTGTTAACTTTAAAAAAACTGGATGGTAAAAAGCAAGAGATTCTGAAATTGTTATGATTGAAGGAGAAGATTTTAGCTTAAACTCTACTCCTTTTCCTTTTTCTTTTTTTTTTTTAACTATGCTCTAATATTGAAGCATTGTGTCCCAATCAAAGGAAAAGCTTCAGGGATGGCATTTTCATAGACTGTAGAGTTGATCAGCTGCAAAATAAATCCAAATTCTTTCTTAGTTTTAGAATTAATTGTTTCACAGAAACAAAGTAGGATGACCTTCTTTAAAGCACTGTCAGTGATGATGCCATACTGCTTTCTTCTTTTTATAAAAAACCTCACTGGCTAACTCATTTTCCCAGAACAGAAGAGACCTAGGGTCAGTGCCAGTTTCTGTCTCAGGGAATACAAACTCTCATCTCTTATGTCCTTGGCAAATGCAATAATCAACAACATAGTTTATTTACAACAGCAGGAAGTGTCTCTCTTCTAGTTGATTCTATATAGAAAAGATTATCTGGGACAGGGGAAAAGCAAAGGACAAGGAAAAAGATCAGCCTGCAATGTGCATCCAAGGACTGCCCCAGGGAGAGGGTTGTAGGTAGGGCAGAGCAAGCCATGATGCATGTCCCAGGATCCCTGCTGGAGAAGAGTTACTTACAGAGCCCTGTTCAGGAAGCTGGAGCAGCAGCAGGCACTGGACAGCACCCCTGAGGCTGATGGCCCCAGGCTGGTAGGGGCCCTGGGTGTATGGGTAGGGATGGGGGTCCCAGGAGTGACTGGGGAGGAAAAGTAAACCCTGTTATGGGACTAAAGTCTAGGACAGATTTTCATTAGACTTTTGTGACTGAGATCTACTTTGTCCTGTATGAACAGTCTAATTTCTGAGCTAAAGCAGAAAAAGGAAAACAACACTTTGTTGAACAGAGAGAGATTTGGATAGCATGCTTGGATTTAACCATCAGAAATCCACCTCACTTCAGAGTTCTCTTACAAGTAAGGATAATTCCCTGAGGCAATTCTGAACATTTCCTCCCTGTCCTGCAATATCTATGGCTGTAAAACCTGAGCCATTTTAAACCCTCTAGAATTATGCAGGAAGGT
The DNA here is from genome assembly GCF_001522545.3 of Parus major. Classification (NCBI taxonomy): domain Eukaryota; kingdom Metazoa; phylum Chordata; class Aves; order Passeriformes; family Paridae; genus Parus; species Parus major. The sequence goes on from NC_031773.1 coordinate 15,328,430, forward strand.
AACATTGTGAGAACTTGGACTGATTTAGCACCTTCTCTGCACACTTATTTCTTCGGGGAGCTACTGCTGGGGATAATATCAGAGTAGCTTTCTATTCAGGAAATCCCACAAGAGAAAACCCTTTGTAAACTAGCATGTATGAAATTCTACCAAGAAAAGGTAGACAATAACATGTTTTTATCACAAAGGATTTCCTCATCTTAAGTAAAATATAATTGGGTATTCCTTTATATAGCTTTTTATGTCATTGCGTAGATCAGTTTTTCCCTTTTCACATAGGATTCCCTGTTGAAAAAAATAAATGTCCAGTCACAATACTTTATTTATGCTACTACTACACAGGGGACACTGAAATTTGTTTTCATTTTTATTTCTAATGTACAAAGGAATATTGCCAAAATAACTTTCTTGTTAATTACACATTTTTGAATAGGGTAATTTAAACAACAAGGTGTCATCACTAGAGATGGAGATGAAAATCTACCAAAAGGGATTCTGTTGTCCTGCTGAAATTTTGGAAGAGAGATTTCTGCACCTCTAGGCTGTGAAATTAAGTATTCTTCTAGCACAGACAACAGCCAGTTTCTGAAATGAAACATTTCTTGTGTCAATCCACGTGAAAATGGAGATCTGTGACACTTCAGCATTTTCAGCTAGTGATACCTCTGAGTAAATCAAAGCACTAAAAGTGTCTTTCTTTTATTTGTGTTGCTCAAGACACTCTAAAGTGTCATTTTGCAGTTGGAAAGACTGGCAGATCTCTTCTCTTGAGATCCTAGTGAAAAAAAGGACTTATTACTTCTGTCCCCCCTTAAAAGTGACTTTCTTCTTTCCCTTGTTTCTCTGTTCTCCTTGCTGTTACTTTTTTCAATTAGACTTTGTGTATGCATTGTGAAGACACAGTCAGTATGGTGGCTAGAGTATTCAACATGTACAGAAATATTAGACAAGGAACAAGGGTAAGATAATATTTTAACATTTCAATTAAAATAAATTAGAAACTACTATGTATTAATAGACTGTGTAAGAAATGTCTTACAGTGATTTTTCCTCTTTCATTCTCTCAATTAATAACCATTCTCTGGCTTGCACAGGGTGTCTATCATTCACAAGGTTGAAAACATTAGTTTTGGGGTTCCCATGAACACTCTCAGGCTTATATGTAAACTAGACCGGTTCAGTAGCACAGGACACACAGAAAAAATTTAAATGGAGTTGGGAAATCTCAAAAATTTGCAAAAAATGGACAAATGGTTTTTAATCAGACTATTCAAATTCAGATGTGAGTAGGATTGTCTGAAACCTCAGACAACAATTTTCTTAAGCAATTTTCATCTGGTACTATGTACCTGAAGGAGATGAGGGGATACAAAAGTTGAATAGAAATATACTGATGAGGCATCTGTTCATAATTTCACTAAAAAAGTAGAGCCTTATTAGCTGGTTGCTCTTTGCTCTTTGTTGTCAAGCATGGACAATTCTTTTTCTTGTGGGTTTTTTTTTTTTTTTTCATGAACTCACATGAACCTTTATTTAAAATAGTGTTTACTGAAAACAGAATTATGGAAGCAGATTCATCTGTGTAGTGTTCTGTACAGTTAAATCTTCCGTGACTTGGCTTTAAGTGCTGTAAAACCACACACCGAATTTTAGTGGATCTGCTGTTCAAGATCTAAAGTATTCTACAGCTGGTTAGCGGAGAAATTTGTTGACAGAGACTGGAGATCAGACTAGATATTCAGTTTACATCTTTTTCATACAGAACAGTGGTTCACTGAGCATAAATATAAAGATCATTTTCTTGCCAAATTTCCCTTTTCACTCTGCTGCTGCTAGTTAAAGTTAGGAAACTCCAGAGTAATTTTGATTTCTGTGGGTTGGAAATGAGTCACTATACAGAGGTTTAATAAGAAATTTCCAAGTAGGCATTCCTTATGAAGAGTGCACTGACTTAAAAATGACAGCCCTGCTGAATGGTTATGCAGTTTGTTCATCTTCTCCTTAGTGATGCTTCTTAGTGCATTTCCAGTTCTCCTGCACCAGTATGCTGAAGACAGAATATAGAAATTACTGCCCATCTTTATTACTAGAATAATCTTTAGCAGTAGTTAGCTTTCTAAGAATGAGGACGTTTCTACAGTACACTGAAAATCATAAACAGTATATCTATTAGACAGAGTGATTAGATGAACTTCCAGTTTTCTTCTGACTTATAAATATTTTACATTTATAACAAATTTATACTTTTCATTAAGTCTATGGAAAGAATTAGAGTTGTTTAGGTTTTATTACATGCAATGCTAAACCCCAGGATTGATTGCTTCCAACTATAGCTGCTTAGATAAATTTATGAATCACCATACAATGACATTCCAGAGCTTCAGACAGTGTGCAAAAAATATAACTGAGGCATGTTGACTAATGACATTATGCAGAAAGACTGCTCTTACTTGCCTGAAATTACACAGATTAATTAATAATCAATGAGAAGAAGAGAGAAGCTTTCAAGGAGGTTCTAGAAATTAATTTCTAATCAGAGAAGATGAATGAATTTTTCAATGGAAGAAGAGGTATAAAAAGATAAATGCTGTGAGATGCCAATAAATTTGCCTCTTCTAAACAAGTGTGGTGTCTGCTAGCAGCTTACCAGTTTCATATCCCCATATTTTCTATGAAGAACCCTTTCATGGACTCTTTGGCTTCCTGCCTCAGTGATGACAGGAATATTTTTGCAATATGTATTTGCCATATTTAGCTTTGATAAAAACTGTTGACACAGAAAAGTGACCCAGACTTGAGAATAAGGAACCACTCAGAACATAGCTTATCCCAAAGCAAAAATCATCAGGAGTCAGGCATTATTTTCCATGACTTCCATGGGTTTTTCTGATAAATTTCCTCAGAGCAGCCTCATTAAAAATATTCCCGAGATTCCTTTGGCATTTGTGGCTTTTTTCTTTTGAATAATCACTTTTTGGCTTGATCACTCATAGCTCCAGAGGGATATCAGGAACAGTGACTCAAGTGTCCTCTCCATTCAAAGCAATTCCTTCACAGGTGTACCATAGGGTGTCCAGACAATAATCTCTGTGGCACAGTACTTTTTCTTCGCCCTGATAAAACTGCTCCATTGTGCAATAAATAATTGTAAGTTGTTTGAAAAAAATAAGGGAAGAGAAGACAAAAGAAAAATGAAAAAATAATTTAAAAAGAGAGGAAACTGGAATATGGCTCTTTAATCTGCTTATTAAGGCAGTGAATCATTGCTGCTGTGATGGCCTCAGTTTCTTAGATGCAACAGGATGTGAACTTTTTTGATCTTCATTTCTCAACTCTTCAAATATTTGGTGTTAATTTCTTAGGAAAAGCTAGCAGGTAGATCAATCTGGGATATGACTCAATATGTGACAGTATTATTATTATTATTATTATTATTATTATTATTATTATTATTATTATTATTATTTCTGGTACTTCAATCATTATTATATGCAGTGAATATATTGTTATTGCCAAGTCCTTTAACTAAGCTGTGAAATAGCTTTAAATCCCTAATTTAAATGTTAAGACACCTCAGAACTGAATGAGAATATTCTTATCTCACTCCCAGTTAAAAAAACAAAAAGAAAAAAACTCATATGTATATATGTTTTATATTACAACTATACAAATAATTATTCATTGAAGAATTGAAAAATTGCAAACAAGGAACTTCATGTCAGGGTCTGAAGAAAAGCCTTGTATATCCAGTACTGGAGGAATTGTTCAAGAACAGTTCATCCTTCTGAAAATAATTACCTTCATAAAGTTAATTAGCTGCATAAGTGCTGGCTGCATGAGGTAGCACTGCCCAAGGGCAACTTAGCATTCATGAATCAGTGTAATTCATACACGTCCATCTCAGTGCTTTCTACCTTTTTGATGTTTTATGGCCTTGACTGGCCCCTTTCTTTGTACTGAACCATTTGTCATGCGATCACATTGAGGAATGTGAGTTTTATTGAGCATACCTAGGACTGCTATTTTCTGGGACCTTTCTAAAACAGTTCCAGAGAGGTCTGTTTGTAAATGTTTGTCAAGTATTCAAGGTCTTTCATAGATAGCAAAAGTTCTTGCTATTTAAAAGAACGACAGCCAGAGAAGAAAGAGAATAGGTGTTCATACAAGCACTCTGGATACAGAAAAATATGTCATGAAACAAAAATGTATCAGCCTCTTCCATATGAAGAGGGACAAATTCAGACACAGTAATCAAATAAAATTATTTTTTCATAATCCATTTTTTGTCGAGAACTTGCTTTAGGTCATATAGAATGCAATACTAGCTTCTTTTGACATTAAAAGATGAAATTTTAATAAAAAAGCATTTAAACTCAAAAAATATCTCTTTAAAATTAGGTCCTACTTGAGTCTCTTTTGTACTAAAAGCTGAATTTTTAACGGCTCAGGAGCCTAAATTACTTGTAAAAAGCACTGGTCACTAGGCACAGCCATTTGCAAGTGAACATAAGAGTACAGCAGCCCTATGGAATGTGTCCTGGAGCAAAAAGGTCAAGATTTCATAAAACAGCATTACCTGTTCAGTGGGAACATCAGCATTACAAACCTGATCTTCCAGACTGTCACTGGAAAAGAAACTGATACCTCCAGAAGATAACTAATATCTGAAAACTGAAATATTTCACTTCAAAGAGAAAATACAAAAAGGGAAGGAGCTGTAAAATAAGACTGCATAATAAATAAGACAAAGCTAAATAAAAATTTTAAAATTAATAATTAAAATAATAAAGATACTAATATTTAAAATGTAATATTTTAAAAACAAAAAATGAAAATAATCTAATATAAATAAATAAAGTATAGCAGATAAATAACAAATAATAACAAAAATAATTTGGTTTCTAAAGTGCCATTTGTGACTGCTAATAGAAAAAGAAAATTTTGTTTTAGAGATTTTACTAACTTTTATTCTGAAAAATTACTTCAAATGTAATGTTTTTTGAGGGTACATTCAATATTTGAGAAATAACTCGTCCCTTTCCAAAGCTGTTTCACTGGGACTTTGCATTTATGAAAGTACTGTCCTAAAAATGAAAAAAAGTGAATTATTCTAGATGAATATAGAATATATGAATAGTAATTATATAAATTAATAGCTTACTAAAGCACTGTGATTGATTGAACAGTTATTTCTGACATTGAAAATCACACTTGATATGACAATATTGCTATACACTGCCATGGTAGCACTTAAAGGTTTTTTGTGGCTGTGATTTCACTATCATTGCCTGTATTATAAGACTTTGGGCTTCAATGGACATGATTTTTTAATAATACCTTCTGCATTTTTATAGTTTTTATAATACTAGACTGTGGGGTTTAAATCCATGTTGATTCTGCAATTTTATCTACACTACCTTACAGCATGTGTGTGAAATACTGGAACACAGGCAGAATCTTGTAGACATTTGAATTTCAGAATTTGATGTGTTTTCTTGGAAGTTAATGCCTTCTGGATTACATTTAGGTTAAAACCTGCTACTCCTTTCTCTCAAGAGTTTAATGAAGTAATAAGTTTATCAGGACAGCTCCCAATAAGGCTCTAAAGGCTTATGGACTATCAGTGAGTAATTTCAGAATGACTGATGTCCTTTGGCTTAGACAGATGGAGTTTTCCTCTGCCCAGACAGTAAAAAAAATGTGTCAACCTCTATTTGAACTTCCTTATTAAGTATTAAAAAAAAAAAAAGTCTTTTTGGAAACAATAGTCCTCGATACAGATAGGGTACATTTTAAAAATGTCAAAATTATGATCCATGGAAGGTTGCATTTGTAAAAACTATGATTTGTGCAAACTCAAACATGAGAACAATGCATATGAACCCTATTGTCACTTGATCAAGTCTAGACAGGGAGAGAACAACATCACTTTGGAAATGCAGTAACTGATATTAATCCCTCTAAAAATAACTTAACACTGAATTGGAATACGATGTCACCTCAACCTGTCAGTGATCCTACAACAGACAGTATAATGCAGACTGTTCAGACCGTCACGATTAAATCTTGCTGGTCAATGAATGTAAAAATGAGCAACAAATATGTATCAGAAAGAGGCATTCTTTTCTACAATAATCTAGTGTTTGGAAAATTTAGGAAGCAAGCTTTAAAATTTGAGAAGGCTCATGACTGATAGTGAATCAGAAAAGTGGTCTATCAAGTCATTGGCACAGCGACATTGAGGGAGGAGGACAAGATGCTCTTAATCCATCCTACGGGTTCTTGTTTGGACAGTGCAAGATTAATTGTATTTGAGACCCAGAAAAAAACAGAAGAGGCTGTCAGAGAGCTGTAGAGACCAAACCAGAGAAAACTGCAGGCCTCCAGCTCTGAAGTCTAGCAGTGAATTGCAGATGCTGTCTTTGAAGATGACTGTTACCTGGCTTATCTAATAGATCTTTTAAATTCTGTTCTCAGGTGACTAATTTATCTGACACATTCTGCAAATCACTTGCGCATCCATGTCGCCTTTAAATAATTCTCTTGTACATGAGTGATTAAAAGTAAGGCATGGTAATGCCATCTTTAATACAATCCTCTGTCTTGCTTCTACATCCAAAGTCAAGCACCCATTCAGACAAGTTTACCTTATAAAGAATCATAGAATGATTTGGGTTGGAAGGGACCATAAACGCCATCTAGTTCCAATCCCTCTAACAAGAGCAGGGACACCTTTCACTAGATCAAGTTGCTCAGAGCCCCATCTAAACTGTCCTCAAATACATCAAGGGATAGGACATCCACAATTTCCCTGTACAACTTGTTCCAGTGCTTCATTGCCCTCTGAATATAGAATTTCTTCATAATATCTGACATAAAGCTCCCCTCTTTTACTTTAAAACTATTCTTAAGCCATATAAAAAGTCCCTTTTCCTCCCTTTTATGTGTCCCTTTATGATACTGGATGGACACAAGGTCTTCTCAAAGCGTTCTCTCAGCCAGGCTGAACAGCCCCAGCTCCCCCATCTGTCATCACGGGAGACGTGCCCCAGCCCTCTGAACATCTCTGTGCCCTCCTCTGGACCTGCCCTGGCAGATGCACATTTTTCTTCTGCTGAGGACCCCAGACCTGGACACAGCACTCCAGGTGAGGTCTCACAAGTGCAAAGCAGAGGGGCAGAACCACCTTCTGGCACAGGAGACTCCTCTTGATGTCCCAAACTTACATCAAAACTTGATGACTTTTGATTCGGCTCCTAGAACTGCGTGAGGAACTGAAGAGAAAGAGATATTGCAGCTATCATAACTCTGAGAAATCATCTATGTCATTTGATATCTGGAAAAAAATTATTTTCATGCTTGACACATTTGAAGATACTATTCTTCTGCTTAAAAATTTTGACATAAAAAGTGAACTTCTGTTGCCCAGGTCTGATTAAAAGGATAAAAGAAGTATATATTGGTTAACTGTCTGTCACTGTACTGTATTCTCTCATGTCGTATTTACAAAGAAGCAAGAATTGTGTTGGTGGAGAAGAGATCAATAAGAAGTCTGTTATCAATCTACAGACAAACTTTGAAGTTAGAAAAAAGGAGAACTATATTGCTTTCAAACATCCTTGACAGTTTAACAAAGATGCAGCAAAGAGAGAAAGAGATGGGGAGGAGCTGTAATGACTGCCCTTGGTAGCAAAGAAAAGAAGAATGACTCAGGTGCTGAAGAGTTACACGAATCATAGTTTCATCCTTCAGAGGTTGAAAAGTTCAAGGCTATTAGCTATTTTCTTCTACTGACAATGAACAAAAGAACAAAGCAAGAAACACAAAATCGGTCCAAACAGGCTTTCCACATATATTGGCCTAACAGCTTTACTTTAATCTAAGAAATCTTGAAATAATAGAGCAAGGAGTCACGAATCATGCAATCTTTAGCCTTGAAAAAGAGCTTTGTTAAGCCTTTAAAGCAAAATCTCTTGAACTTTTAAACATGCAAGCCACTTAGGTAGCACAACACTTTACAATGTAATATAAGGTTCAAACACACATATGCAGGTTTTTCTCAAGATCAGTTTTCTCATGCAGCATTAAACAGTTTTCTCCAACCAGTGAATTTTGCAAGATGCAGAACTGTCTTTACTATTAGGATTTAATCAATTTTATCCCTTTAAAAAAGAGAAAATCTAGTAACTACATAATTAAAATAAAGATGTAGTTAAGCAGTTCACAAGGAGGTCCAAAGTACTTTACTGTTTCTTACATGGTGCATTCATAGGATATTATTAGATGTTCTGGCATTCCATATGTGCTCAATGTTCTCCTTGCTGAAAACTGTTCTTCTGACCACAATATAATCCTGAGATTAGCAACAATGCAGGTCTTTTCCTCTGGGAAATACTTTTTGTCCCACTGAACAATTTCCTGCATATTTTTAATCCAAGATACAGCTTGTATTTCTTGTGCTCTGCCCTGGCTCAATATGAACCTGTCTGAAAAAACAGGAAACTCAACATCTGTGACAGTTTCCTTACTTAGAAAGAACACACAGTATGAACTCAGCATTTCGTTATGAACATGAATTGTTAATTTCAGTCCATAACCGTGGAAAATACTAGACCTTGAACGATGAGGCTGTATTCCTCGTCTCTATATTTGCAGAGGGGTAAGAATGTGGATCTGAGTGTGTGAGGTTGGATCCTTGAGGTTTATAGCACCTTTTGGGGGAGCTGTTTCTCTGTGGTTCTTGCCTGTGAGCAATGAAGCTCCATTTTGACAATTGGTGTCAGTGATAAAGAATCAGCAGTACAGAGGAGGTGAAAAGAGTAAGTGTGACTCAACTGATGGAACTCGAAACAATAAGGCCTAACCTTGGGGATGTGTATCAGATGATTTGGATAAACAGACAATTTCAACAGAGGAAGAAGGAAGTCTTGAGTAGTACTCAGGAGGAAAGTCAGAGTTGGAGTGGCAGCTTGACTGCTGCCTGACCTGAATGAGGAAAGATCATCAGAAAGGAGATTAATGGACATGTGTGAGTCCAGAGCCAAAGGACGCCCTGAAGTGACATGTGTGTTTTGGGGTGTCGTGGGGTTACACTCTGGAGCTGAAGAGAAAAAGATGAATTTGATGTGACAGATATGTAAATAAGGTACACACTTTATACAAGCTTTTTTTCTTGCTTTTTTCCCCCTCTAGATCTACAGTACATCGGGAGAAGGATTCAAATTGTAGGCTGGGAAGAACAACTGCATTTTTCTTTTGTTAGCCAAATGACTGAGGCACAAGGAAAAAACCCAAAAACCATAAACACACATCTAAAAGAAAAAAATCATAAACAAAACAAAACAAAGCAAGACAAAGCAAAACAAAGGAAAACAAACCAAAACACATCTTCTACAAATATAACCAAACCAAAACGAACAAACTCCACCCCCCAAAACAACAAAAACCCAATCAAATAAATCCCAAGCAGAAGAATTGACACAAGTGCAACTGGAGCTGTGAGTGAAAGCATGTTTAAAATAAATACAATTTAACCAGACAACAAATAGTAAGTTCTCTAAATATAAGCTGAATATGCAAGGATTGCATCTTTATATTAAAAGAGGAAATTAAATTAATTTTCCTGTAAAAGCTGATAAATACATCTTTCCTCTCTCCTACTTTCTCTTCCAGTTTCTGTAAAACCACTGGGTCAGTACTCCTTTCTCACTATGTTATTTCCTGGCTCTCACTAAGGACTTTAAAGTTCCTGCTGCAGATGTTGAGTGAGAATGCAGGCCATTAATTTACTCCTGAATCATTGTAAAAGCACTGAGAATATCTTCCTCTGCTTTGTTGCACTTAAGTGAAAACAAAAATATTTTGTTTGTTACCAGGGGTCACATGGAGAAGTGCTGTGACTTGTATTTTTACCGGTAAATGGAATGAAAAAGCCAAACAACAAAACCTCTTTTTCCCTCACATTAGTTTAGAATCTAAGTTCCCTGATTGTTTTGTGCCACAGTGAATTCCACAATAAATATTAGATTATGTGCCAATATGAAACATGTAATTTGTGTTGCAGCATACTTGTAAAACTACATTGTCTCCTTACAAATTCTCTTTAGGCATTGTGAACTAGCCTGTCTGTGGCCTAGAAGCAGTGCCTAAACTAAACTTCAACATTCTTACCTTCTTCAGAATATATTTCACTTCACTTATAGCTATATTTTGCAACATAAATTTTGTGTTCAGGACTTCAAATGTCCAGTTGACTTTAATGTATGCTTATTTTTAAGTCAAATTTATTCTAAACAATTTTATAACCTACTACCATTATCTGGCCTTATTTTATGTCTTAAAAAATATGTTAATTTCTTACAATGATATCTTTAAATTTGCAAAAAACTCCAATTATTTAGGTGGGAAAAGTTGGTCAAAGTTTGGTTTTTATTTACTTTTCTTTTTAGATTTTAGTTTCTATAATTCCCTAAATCTTTATTTGCTTAGAGTGGCTATCACAGGAAGTTAATCCACAAACTGCACCAGCTTCTTAGGGTGCATTTTAAAACACAGAGCTAGGTAATGGTTGTTGCTGTTCATCCCTGTTTCTCTGCCAACAGAAAACAATGGCACTGCAAGGTGACTTGAAGACAGACTGATTGCTCCATCTCCCATATATTTAGGTGAAACAATCACTGTAGTGTTCCTTTTCAAGGAATTAATAGAAAAACTCTATTCCAACACTGAATGATAGCTGAGTGAATATTTTTGTCAACAGAATTCCCAGAACTACTGAAGAAATTGTAATGTATTCCATGTTTCAGCTTAATTGAGTCTTGAAATAGAAAATGGTAACCTGAGTCTAAAAGAAAAAAATGTGGAAGCCACCGGGACACAACTTCAGTAGTCTAAAGGAGGTGGAAATCTGGAAAGAAGAAATAATTGGAAAAAACCTCATCTCTGCAATCCTTAGTCAGGCAGAAATCAGTAAAAAATTTGAATTATCAAGCAATATAGGACTGGACTGTGAACCTGTATATTTCTGCTCATATGCAAGTTAAATTATTCATGAAGAATCACCTCCTGTTAATCCCCTTTTTTTCCTTTCCTGTTGTCTAAACAGGCTATACTGGATGGCTATTAATTCAACTAGTTATCACATTCAGTAAAGAATTCCCTTCACAAATCTGACAGGGATGTCACTACTTTTTCAGACTCTCAAGTCAAATTAAAGACTCGCTTGTTTTCCTTTTGTTATGCATCTTTATCTCCCTGTAACAGACTGCACCATATAATTAGTAGAGACTTAAATTTATTTTTTTAATTTTGTGGTAGGAGGAGAGAACAAGCTTGGATCTTCTTATTGTTGAGAGAACATCACAATTCAAAAGACAAAATGCTTTTCATGGAAGAAGGAGAATTTTTGATCAGAAAAACAAAATGTATGTTTTCATGGAGTCTAGGCAGTTTAATTTTTAAGCAACATGTTACAATGGTCCAGACCCTTGAGTAAATATAAATGAGGGCAAGAAGTTCAACTATTAAATGAGTTTTTGAGGAAATGAGAATATTTGAAAGTGGAAAGAGAAGTACCCCCAACTTCAGCAAAGCTTTTTCACCATATTGAGATATTCTAAGAATTCTTAATACTCCTCTTGCCTTTCTCACCTCTTACCACCAGAACTGCTTTACCTATCAATATATACTTTAGGGCAATCAAGCAAGGAGATAAGGAGATTAGAAGATTTAGTGGAACACACCAGATATTTTGCTAGTGATGCTTAGTTTGCTTGTGCTCCTGACAGCTGCTACAAATGAATGAACATAAGGATACAGATGTAAGATCAGCACTAAAAGTTTTGCCTATTTCCAGCCCTGGTGGTGGCTGAAGGTCAGAGTCTACTGGCTGGAAGAGTGCATGGAGGAAGTGTCAGGAAGAGTCTGGATTGACCATGACCTCATGGCCGCTGCTGGAACAAAACTCTGAAGCCAAGTCTGCTGAGGGGGACGTGACAAACAGATCACTACAGCATAACTTTTAGGTAAGCATCAATTAAGACAATAAAAGCTTGCAGTCTTCTCCTGCACACTTGTTAATATTCTTTTAATTATTCACTAAAGTGGTTATACAATATACAGATTATGGAATAAATACACTACAGTAGACATAGGAGCCTAGAACATGATATTCTTAGTTGAGGTATTCACTTGCATAGACACCTGTTTCCCTCTTCTCAATGTTTCACATCAAAATTGGCAGTAGAAGTTCAGAAAGGGTTCATGACTGTAAGAAACTGGAAGATCTCATTTGTCATCTCTTGAATGAATTCTCTAACTACACAAAGTATTGAGAAAATCTCTCCCATACATTCATATTATTAAATTAAAAAGCTACATATGTTTTTGCTTTCAGACCCAGCCCTGTCATCTTCTGAAATGTGTGTGCTAATATAACTTCTAAATCATGGTGGGTGTCAAGCTTAGGCAGCTTTTCAGCTAAACAGGAAAGGCCTTGCAAGTGTTGGCCAATTCAAATCAAATGACTGTGGCACTGAGCAAGGAATGAAGCAACCACTAAAATCCATTTGGGACTTGTCTGCCCGAACTCATCAGGAATACTCTGCAATGAAATCTTCAAGCTTTTTAGTGCCTGGCTACACTGTCCCATCACATTTCCTACTGGTTCTCCTGAAAACATAATTATCATGTATCAGACAGTGTGTTTCTCTTTTTAGGAATATGGAATTTAAAAATAATAAATGTTACATTATTTTTTTAATTTTTTTTACAGCATTGATTCTTTTCCTGTTTGTTGTTTTTTCCTTTGAGATACTGTGTCCCCTGTCTGTATTAATTTGGAAAGCTTTTTTCTTCTCAATGGGTCTAGAAAATGGAATAAGCAATATCCCAGCAGCCTATTTTAATTGAAGTGCAAAATGATTTTTATATGTCCATCCTACTGCTTTTATAACTTTGGCAGTAAAAAGAAGTTATTGTTAGAATATCTTTGTTGCATACCAACAGCCCTTGTCAATACTACTTGCAAGGACAAAACAAAAACATAAAGATAAAAGATGAAGCAACTTTTACATATTAAAAGGGCATCTGTCTAGTTCCTGTGTCTACCTACTACCATAGATTACTTATTCAGTTGCTTTTAATTGTAGCTGAAAGAGGAACAATTCCACAAGCAATCACAAGTAATTTCTTCCCTTATATGAAATTAGCACCAACCAATCACATAGTTATGAAAATTTGTCTGAGAATTCTAGAATGACTGAAAAAAGTAAAACCCCTTGGCAAAATCTGCTGTAACAAATAGTGGGACATGTAGAGTTTATGTGAAATGCTTCCAGGTTACAAGAATTCACACTTTTATTACCTTACCATATAGCACAGTTCTGCAAACTATGGGCTTCATATGAGCATATCTCCAAACTCCCACTCTTACCATCTATCTTTCTCCCATTTCATGTGTCAGACTCCTTGTGATGTCCATAAACCATCCACATATATCTACCCTGACATGGTTAATGATGATTAGTTGCATTTCCTTAACAGACTATTGAGAGATCATACATTTCCAAATGTTTTGTGAGATTTCGTTGCATGGAATACTCTATTTAAAGTATCAGAGAGAATTCTAAATAAGGCCTGGAAAAATTGGAAAGCCTGTGGACTTGATCCTAACTCTCACTGATGCTCTTCTAAAGGAAAGTTAGACAGATTTTCCTTGGATGTCTTAAAGCTTTTTGACTCCAAAGTTAGCTGCATGGGGTGATGGAAAGAACATACACTTAATATTCTTTGCTGACTTGATGATGGGTAGAAAAGGGAGAAAGGCAAAAAGTGGTTGAAATCTAGACTTTTCACCTTCTGCTATGTGGAAAATACAAGCTATTGCATATCTCTGCTAGCCTCTTTAGCAGGGATATGCTGTAACTGAAAGTGCAATAGTAAATAGAATTGTTGGAAGCAGCTGTGCTGCACAACTATTTTTTCCTAAAGATACTCATTATTTTATGAAGAAACACATTTATTTACACTGATAGAATTAAGTAAAATACTACTCTAAGTTTACAATAGTGAAGTTGAAAAGCATCTTCCATTCTAATTGCAGCTGCATTTCTGGCAATACAGAAGTTTTCAATAGTGCATATTGACTTCTGATGGGAGGCATGAGAAAGAGCTCCTACAAAGATTTTTGATTTATAAGTTATTCATCTTAAAGGACTGCTAACCACACATTTAAAAGTTAAAATGCATCAGAAAGTTAATAAGATAGGCACAAATAAAAGTAGATCTTGAGTTGCTGATCATTTTAATAATTTCTTTTTCATACTAAAAATAATTTCAAAATAATTGGAAAGCCAAGTGCAGTATGAGTCCATGCCAAAAAACACGCATTCCTGAAATGCTCTGCAGCAATACAGGTTTTAATACATTCAGTGATATGAATTTCCACATTCTAGAAGTCTGAACAGTGAACTTTCATCAAGAAACCAATTAAGCAAACAAAGAATACAAAACCAGATGGCAAACACAGGATAAGAGTGATATTAAAGTTGATTCAGCAACTTGTTGAAATGACCTTAAAAATGTATTTTAGTATCTAGGCTTAAAACCAATTAAGGAAGAACCTATATAAATCAGAGCACTGTGAAAATAAGATATGTAAACTGAAATAAAATTATAAATAGATTTTTATGGAAAGTATGTTCATAGCATTATTTCTGTGCAGTTTGATATATAATATGAGCTAAGTACGAAGTTCTGAATAGTGCCCAAGTTTTATAAACCCTATATTCAGTTCTAACATTAGCAAAGGAAAGGAAACAATCTCTTTCTAATAGATTATATATGAGGAAAGAAGACTTGCCCAAATACATTTTTTACTTAAAACTGAGGGGGAAGTTTTCAGTTTTAGTTTTCTACCAAGAAATAATTTGACTTTCACCTCATTTAGGGTGAACTACAGTCACAAAAAATGTATTTTCAGTGGGGTTTCAGTACAGATATGACGCTAAAAAAGCAATAAATAAAAATATTTAGGTTTAATGGTTTAGTTTTTTCTTTAATTTTTTTCTTGCTGAAATGAGAGGCAAAAAGAATTCTTAGCTACATATGTTATTCCATAAGAAAGAAATTAGTTCATATCAGTTGTCAAAAGGAAGCTGAAGATGACAAAGTCTTGCCTTTACATGACAAGGTAAACTAAGCTTTCCTCCTCTCCTTATTCCTGAAAAATAGCATTAAGAATATTCGCTAGGGTGGGACAGTCATTTTCCCCAACAAATATCTGGATCTGAATCTGACTCTTAGGAAATTTTCTTAAGTATCACTAACCTTGAGAGAAAAAAATAGAAAAAAGAAAAAAAGTCTGGTTTCTTTGTGTTGGGAAACAGTCTTCCACACAGTTTCCTCATATCCTAATGTCCTTTGGAATCAACTAAGAGTTTATACATCCCCTGGGTCTGACAGCAGATGAGTTTGATTGAGAGAGAACTTAACAGATGACAGGACAGAATTGGTCTTGAGTAGGTAGATAGCCATCCAGATGGAGTTATCCAGAAAGTGATTAGGTCTTGTAGTAAACATTCTATCAAAGGATAGAGCCATTTCATTTGTATAGGACAATTAAAGTATTTTATAGATATTGGAATAGCTCCAGCAAAGAGAGTTCTTTTGCAGGAAACTTGATACCCTGGTGTGTAAAAGCTTCACTTGTGAGTTAAGGAATCAAAGTTCAAATCTTTGTCCTGAAGCAGGAAGAAAGTGAATTTGTGATAATTTCTCATACCTCTTAAGCAGGTATCTTAATCAAAGGGACATGATGTATTCTAAAGAAGCATTGCCTCATGCTGGAGCTAATGGAGTTAATTAATGTTTGCTGCAGCTCCATAAGCATTAAGTAGTGTCATCAATCCTCAGCTAAAGCAGATTTTAGTAGCTTCCTGACTACCATGGTATCTGACCTGTCGCTGGTTCTCTGTTCCTGAACAATGCTATGTATTCATTAATATGCAACAAAGTAAAAATAGATTGTTTTCTTTCATGTTCCCAGGATAGAATTGGAATGGCTGATTACCTACCTATGGTCAGAGAGCATTGAACAAATTTCAATAATACATGGAATAGGAGGTTACTATCTATGACTACAATCATAGAAGAGTAAAGCCTTTCCCATCCAAGGGCAAGTATCAGTTTAAAAACTTGCCCTTTAAATCAGGAGAACTATTTGATCTTCAAGTTTTTTCTAATACAGGGTCTCACAGAGGTAAGATTTCCTAACATGATCCCTGGTATGTGTAAGTTAGGATCTTTC
The DNA here is from genome assembly GCF_001522545.3 of Parus major. Lineage (NCBI taxonomy): Eukaryota > Metazoa > Chordata > Aves > Passeriformes > Paridae > Parus > Parus major. The sequence goes on from NC_031773.1 coordinate 15,344,736, forward strand.
AGCACTACCACAGATGTGCCATCCAAATGTAAGGCAGGTACATGCCTGGGTGAAAAACAACTTGTCAAACCTTAGACTAGACATAAACACAAGTAGGAAAGCCAAAGATATTGGAAACCAGAAAGAAACTATATCATTTCACAAGAGAGTATAGGATCCTACATCACATAATTAAAACAGTATAGGATTTCACAGCCCACAGTTCACAAGTTAGGTTTGCAGTTATTTGCAGTAGTTAAATATTGTGAGAGAAATACTAGCAGAGATGGCAGGAAAAGGAATTTTATGTCTAAGATGAACTTTAAAAATATTAATAGTCTTGTTAGTTGTCATTTGTTGTACTAGCTGCTAAACTTTGATCATTTTGCTTTTTTGTATTTTATACTACTACATCTTCATTTAGAAAGTGACATGCAGTGATAGAAGCCTGAAATAGATCTTTCATGATTTGGAGAACTTCAGGCTTTTTTATGAAGCATGCAAGTATTGTAAAAAACCTTTCTTTGATTTCCAAAACCATATGAGAATAAATTTATACTGCTATTGTCAAAGTTTATTATTCTTTTTTGTATCATCACAAAGTAAAGGAGTACACAGACTCCTTTTTTATCAAAAAAGTGTCATTTAATACCAGAATTTCCTTAAAAGAATACTGATTAATATAAATGCAGAAGTAAAAACATGAGACTTGGTTATTTCAATAAAGTTTACAAGATAGGTAAACTCCTGTAATTTTTTTTTCTGACTCTTGATTTTTTTCATCTGTGGTCTTAAATGCTTACACAAGTGAATCACAGAAATTACAATGCATATCTATTTTTGCCTCAAACTATAAAATAAAGATTTTAGATTTCATGATTTTTTAATTCTATTTTTTGTTACTGATTTCAGAGATTAAAAACAAGTTAAATGCCAGACCATAACCTATAAAATTTACATAAAAAAGAATAGCTTTCTTCATTTAAAAAATACACTATTCTTAATAAAGGATTTGTATTTCAAAATGCTTATTTTATAATTATTCCACTCAAACTAATGAAACATCCACAGATAGGTTAGCAGGAGCACTATAGATGTTCAGTGTTTTCCTAGTTCATAGAAAAAAAATCAGTTAATACCTACCATATTTATTCTATGTTTGCATGTTTTGCTTGGTGATCCTTCAAGAATTGTGTCACTGAGATTTGTCACACATTTATGTTAGCAAGAATGAGTAGCTATTTCTTTGTGGCATTAGAGAAATAGGATTGAAATGAAGTGTTTTATTTCATTATTTACACTTAAATTCAGGTATGGTTTGCACATTAATTTAATCTATCATAAACTGAATTTACATTGCATTAGTTCTTCATAATCTAGATAAAAAATAAAGTATCAAAAATTTTGATTACAGCACACTGTAATAGATTAAGAGTCAGACTAATGGAATTCAGATGTATGATCAAAGTGATTGTACTTTGGTAAAAAAAGGTAATGGTAATGAAACATCAAAAAATCTATTAAATGTTTGGGAGTGTACCTAAAGAATGAGCTGTAGGATCTTTTTTTCAGACTGTAGTATGAATTATGTCTGAAGAGTGGAGGTCTGTTGGAGAAAGACCTTTCTAGATGTCTAGTGGAAATGCAGCAGAGCAGAGAGGAGAACAGCTGGGAGGCTCCTGAGCGTGGGGTGAGCACAGCTGGCGTGTGAGGCAGGCGGGAAAGGCTGGACCTGTTTGCTGTGGACAAAGGACTTGTGGGTGATGTGGTGGCTGGAGGCCATCCTGGGCATAGTGATTATGGAACACACATTCTTCAATGCTCTTAATATGAAACTTTTAATCCCTCTACAATTTTGTGCCTGCAGTGTGTAATCCTATCTTTTATTTCCAGAGCTCAAATTTATTTATTAAGTCATTATTTAAACTCCTTGGTTTATCTATACCCATCATTTTGTAAAGATGCCTGACTTGATTTGCAATTCCCTGCATTGCCAGAGCTTTTTTATTAAACAATACTGTCTGAAAAACCTGGAAAACAAATGTGGACATGATTTTCTGAGTCTGAGTTTTCAGCCTGTCAGTGGCTGATCTGTTCCCAAGGGAAAGTCTTTTGGGAACGTTTCTCTCTCAAGGACTGTTTCTGTAAATAGGTTTTTGGTTCCTAAAACAATATTGTACAGATGTCTTGAGTGTTTTCTCTTGTCCCACCAAGGGATGAGAGGTGTTGCTCCCTTTACCAATAGTGTTAAACCTGTATCAGAACACCTTGTAAAAGGGGCTGAAAATCCTGAAATAAAGCCTTGTTTGGACAATACCTCTGCCTGCTGTAATTGAATTTATGCTCCTATTTTATGTCAACTAGAGACAAACAAACCATGTAATAATTAAACATATAACTATGTTCTCTCTATGTCATACAGTTTCTCACTTTAGCTGAGACTTTTCAAGACAGCAATTTATTTTTGTCTAGTCAACATTCTTCCTTAAAAAAATGTAGTGAGATGATGAATCATCATCAACAAAAGTCCTTTGAGTTCCTCATAAAAATAGTCATGAAAATAAAAATATATATCATCAGCCATCTTTGTCAAGGAGTTAGGGCATGACAGAAATGTGTGATACATTTTTTAAAAAAATAACTTAGGATTAAGTTGAAGGACTCATAAGTTATACTTTGGGAAGGCAGGGTTTTTTTTGCTTTGGGTTTTTTTTGTTTTGTTTCATTTTGTCTTTTTTTTTAAATAAACCAGGCTCTACATGGACTAGCATGTTTTTCTAAGACCCGGTTTCTAGGAGAAAATACTAGCTTAATGCTCTTCCTTCTCCATTCACAGAAATACTGATCACAGAACAGGAAAAAGCAAAGATGCACCTAAACTGCCTATGGATCCAATAATTCTATATTTCCAACCTGGACATGCCATTATATACAGAACACATTTAATGTTTTTAGCACAGGTAAATAGAAACATTTAATCACAGTGCACCTTTGCTGTCTTCTTAGACTTTGGCTATGGGGAAACATATTTTTTAAAATAAAAATAAAGGAAAATGGATTTCTGGGGAGTTATCTATTACAGTGACATAAATATATCTGTACTAACAGCATCTCAGTACTTTATTCTAACCATAATGCCTTTGAAATATTTGAAATCTTGTAATACTGTAATATAAATGCAGTGCATATTCAGTTCCTAGAGAAATGTTGAAAATGTAATTGCTTTTATATAACTGAAATTCAAGATTGAAAATATTTCAAAAGCACCACAGTAGGAAGAAAATATTGAAATACTGTAGGAGAAGAACTGGAAAGAGAATAAAAATAAATCAAGTTTGGAAGGGATAGATTAGGCATGTTAGTCAATAAGCTGGCAGAGTCAATAAGAGAGAATTCTCAAAGAATATAGAGGATGAAAAAAGTGTTAATTGGGTACAAGAGCATGTTTGTGAGGGAATACAAATAGATTTGAGCAAAACATGTAGATAACAGCAGAGCATTTGATATGGGAAATATTCCTGTGACCATAGTGGATCTTATATTGAATAGTAAACGAGAAGGCAACAAACATCAGTGAAGCCTGGAAGACCAAGGATACCATGGGTTAGAGTTTCTTATTATTCAATGTGCTCCAAAGTTCAGTATTTCAGAAATAGGTCTTTTCCATAAACAAGCATTGGGTATCAGATTTAGCTTTCTGTATGGAAAAAAAAATATTTTAAAGAACAAGTAACTATAAAATGAATACATGAGGTTTTAAGTAAAAGACTGAGATGCTTTGGAGCATTGACATTTCAATATTTTGAAATTTAAAAGCTTACTGGTTTTTCTTTTTTACCATCTTCCTGAAATATATTTTAAATAAAAAATATTCTAATGATTTTTAACTCAGCTCATAAAATATTATCAGAATTGTCAGGCACCTTACAAGTCTTCCATTAATTTTGCTATAGTGTTTCAGGTACATTAGAAGAGAAAACTACCAGCTCTGTTGCTTTTTGATAACTTCAGAGTTAAAATCATACTGCTTTCCAAAGATTTCATAAATCATAGAATGAAGCAAGTAATGTCTCATTATAGTTTGATTCTAACAAATAACTATTATTTGTGACATATTAGACTAACCTAGGCAATTACTGGGGAGGTTTTGTTTTATTTTCCAGAGACAGCCAGATAGGGCCATTTAGGTTTATTTTGTCATCTGTTTCTGTGTTAAAAAGTAATAAAGAGACATATAGTCCTCCAAAGCTACTGACAGGTAAAAATATCTGATCAGCTACCTAACTTTACCAGATCTAAAACTCAGGTTTATTGGATTCTAATGTCTTGAACAAATATTATCCATATTTTAATTCAGGAGTAATTACTTATACATAAATTGAAACTGTTCTACGTCCTCACAATTATTTTTACTAATGATTTTCCCTTTGTTATTGTTGTAGACAAATCATATATGTCCCAAGATCCATGTTATAGGCAGAAAGACATAAACTTTTCCCAGCTCCTGAAACTCAAACTGAACCTGCTGCCCACACTAAGTAAAACCTACCAGGCTCTTTGGCAGTACTTCAACAGAAGCCCACAAAACTATAAAATATTTAATACAGTGAAAATCTGTTCTAGTCACATTGTGAATTATAACTCAGAATCAAACTACAGAGTAATGGGTGGGCATTTGTTCAGTAATTATTCTTAATTCAATATTAGTAAACCAAATAAATATTAAATAACTAGTTACCCTGCATCTTTTTGATCAGTACTGTTGATGCAAAATAAACATTTAAAGTGACTGATCTTGCTATAGGAGAATTTATTATGCTGTTTTCCTTTTTCTTTTCACACAAATTAAATTTAATTGGATTTGTCCATAATTGTGGTCTTGGGGTATTTCTGGTGCATCACAAATATGTATTTATTATTCAACACTAAATTACATTTTATTACTAGCCTAAATACTCAATATCTAATTTTGATCCTAGTAGCCACTATTCCCTTTACTACATCCAGGAAAAGGTAGATATTATCAAGAGAGTTGATGCAGAGACTGAAAACTTTCAGCAATAACAAAGAAAGATAAAATGGAAACAGTGTGAAAACTCATGGATAAAAAATAAATGCTACAGAAGGTGAGCGGAAAACTTTTACCAGCTGTTGTTTACCTTTTGTTAGTATTTGAGGATAGAGTAGAGCAGCAAGAGCAAGAGCAGCAGCAGAAAAATTTCACAATTTAATAAAAGGAGAGTGGCTGGAGGCAGAGCCTGAAGGCAGAATGTTTGGTTGTGTGGCCCAAAGGTCAATAGGGATGGAGAAGGAAAATAATCTAATATATGAAGGAAACAACACTTCCCAGAGTGAGTCTAAAAGGAGATGTTTAATTCCTCATTATCTCTGCTCCAGTCTTATTAACTAATTGCTTTCATTTGGTAAGTCAAAATACTCTTGTGCTAGTTTCATTGTCAGGGCACAGAAGTTGATATACATCCTAAGGTTTTTAAGCTCCTTTAATTGATCTGGGAAATTTCTAAGGGATCAATTACTGTGGTATTTTAAAACATTTTCAAATCAGAATTGTTAAAAAACACCCAGAATATTATGGGTTTACATCTTTGTAGCATATTTTGAAGTCACTTTAGAAAGAAGACTATTTTCTCAGTTTCACAGATGGGCAGCTGGCACGAGAAGTGCCTATGTGATTTACTTATATTACTCATTTACTCAAAGATCAAGCTGAGAAAAAAATGAAATTCCTTACTGTCCTTTGCTCCACTGTAGTACCTTATTTATCCAGGTAGAGGGAGGATAGGATGGAGAGGAGACATCTGATGCTGATATCAGATATTTTGGGAAAGTTCAACCACTGACAATGTACTCCAGGTCTCCAAACTGGCAGTCAGTATGAAGGGTGAAATTTTGTCAGTTCAGTAGTCCTTCCTTCTTATCTTTCAAAGCAATGGCAAGCTCTGGACACATAATGAGGAGCATTTCTATGTGCTTTAGAGCCATAATGAACACTATATAAGGCACTCCTTGAAACAAACTATTGTAGGTATTTATGTCTGAGCAAGAATAATTAGTGTCTAGTATGACATGCACTTCAATGAATGACTGAGAATCTACTTGAGTTGAAAAAGCACTTTATCAATTTAAACTTTGCCTTTACTTTGAAGTAACTTCATCGTGGTTTGCAAGGTCCTGGGCCCCTCACTTCAAGAAAGACATTGAGGTGCTGGAGCGTGTGCAGAGAAAGGCAGTAAAACAGGAAACAGTTGGGAGCACAGGCCTTGTGAGGAGCAGCTGAGGGAGCTGGTGGTGTTTAACCTGGAGAAAAGGAGGCTCAGAGAATCTTCTTATTCTTTAAAACCACCTGAAAGGAGGTTGTAACCAGGTGGTCTCTTGTCCCAGGCAAGTGGTGACAAGATGAGACAACATAGCCTTCATGCTGTGTGAGAGAGGTTCAGGACATCAGAAGGAATTTCTTAATTGCAGAGTGTTGTTAAACATTGGAATGGACTTCCCAGGGAGGTGGTGCACACACCAATCATAGAGGTGTTCAGGAAATGACTGGACATCAAAATTAGTGTCATGGCCTAATTAACAAGTGGCGGTCAAAGCTTGGACTCAAAGATCTCAGTAGTCTGTTCCAACATAAATAAATCTGTGATTCTTTATGTAATTGAATAATTTGGCACACCATTAGTAGTGTTCTGGTGTCAGAAAATGAAAAGATATCAAGTTGCTGATGTGATAAAACACAACATGGTTACTCTGAAGGACTCTTCCATGTCTAGAAATCACCACAATAGTGAGCTTCTTCCAGTAATTCAGGAATTTCTAAATATCCAAGAGCAAGCCCCATCAAGTTTTAGAATTTTCCTCCTTAATTTTGTGTAATGCATTTAGTAACATGAACATCTTCATTTCTTTTGATCTATAATGTTCTATTTTGAGTTAAATTTTTGAGAGCCTTAAAGTAGTGCTTTATTTAAATTTAGATATTTTTAACATATATATTTCTTATACATGTTTGCAAGTTTATTTCCACTTCCTTCAATAAGCAAGAAATGCCCTTTTAACAGACCCTTGGCATGAAGAGAGATTGATTTTAATCTTACTTATGTCTGTTTTCCCTTGTTAGAGACAGTCACATTCATCTCCTTCTAGTCAAGAAGGGAGATATTCAAACATTTCAAAAGGAAAATTTCATGGAAGGTCTATGAAATAATTTTTTTTATTTGTGGTCCTGCATAATATGGCTGTATGATTCTAAAAATTAGTACATGCCATTAGGGATTGCTGTGGTTTTATTTTTCCTGCTACTGTTTTCCTCTACTCTTTATAAAACTGCTATGACAATGTGCTTAAGCATGTTTCAAAAGTGGTGAAGTAATCATTAAAACAGTTAAAGAACAGAAGGGAAACATTCAGGGTTTATAGTATTTTCTGCTGCTGAATAAGGTGTTAGGTCCTTTTTCTCCAGAAACCCTGTGAAACTGATAATAAATAAAATGACACAAGAAACAAAAGAAGATTCAAGTATAGCCAATAGTATTTTGATAAAATGTTCATTATACATTTTTTAGGCACCTAAAACAAGTGTTAAAAACCCTACCTGAGCAAGGTTTCTTTTGCTTTAGGGTCCTTTTTGACTTTTTTAGGTGACTACTCTGAGGCATTAAAGAGAAGCCACACCCCACCACACCCCTAATTTCCCAGTCTATGAATGGTTGGAGACTAGGAGAATATAAAGAAAATATATTAATTTTTTTTGCCCTGTTTCTGTAGTCTTTACTGGGCATCTGCTTGCATTCACCATACCAGAAAACTGGCATAGAAATAGCTTTGGTCCAACCTTCCAAACTGAGGTGGTTGTTTTTTTTTGTCATTCATATTCTCACAGCTTCCATAAAAAGTACTGGAGAAGATAATAATGCATCTTCCATGTCCCTTCTTCTCAAACATAACCAGCACTTGAATAGAGAATTTAGAACCTTCTTACAGTTCAGTTTTAAATAGACAAAATTCTGAAAGGGTAATTTGAGATAATCTATAAATAGGAATATATATGTGTACATTTTATATATAAATATATAGAAATAATGTTAGATATTACCAGAAGGATAAATACCCTCACTGTGAACCCAGAATCATCTTAAAAATCTCCCACAGCACAGTGACATGACATGACTTTACAAAGACTTTGAATTTATCCACAAATTTACATGAGAACATGGCAGATTAATTACTGTAAATATAATCTTTAGTACAAACTATAAATGATAACTCCAAGGCAGCACTGGAATGTGTGGATGCAGTTTTGTTGGGTTTGATTTTCCATCTTGTTCTAACAGCACAATACTGTAAAATACAGTACGGTTGTCTTACTGTAGACATTTAAAGTCCTTGAAGTGATTCGTTCTTGACCAAGACATTTACAGTGTGTACACAGGAAACTAAAATTTTAGAAAAAAAAGAGAAAGTTTTATTGAACTATATACAGTTCAGGTTCAGTCTATGCATAAATATAAGGATGTATGAATACTAGCATAAATATTATAGTGCTAAAAATGCTGTTAAAATAAAAAAAACCTGCTTTTATCACTCTTACTCTCAGACCCATTTTTTCCCCAATATATACCAATATGCATAGCTGCTCTTTTATATAGCAGTATCCATATAAAAGGCATTATCAGTATATCAGCCTGGGCAAAAATGTCAAACCTATGCCTAACATAGATCAATAAACTCAGGAGCACAGGGAGATATAAAGATCTATGAGGGGTTTAAATGCAAAAGGGAAATTAGCTATTGAACAACTAACAAACATTTTGTTGAAAGAAGCCTTGCATTTGTATAAGCATTCTGACAGTTTTGGATCAAATCCACCTTATCAACATTCCTGGCATTTTTCTAATGACAGTAGGAGAGCTCACAGACTAACCTACTGCATCCCTTGGAAAGTTTTGCAGTTTTAAAATTTGAAATACCTTAAATCTTTACCATAAAAAATTCCCAGAAAATGTCTCAAACAAACCACCGTTAAACAGATTCCCAGTACTACTCCTGTTTTGCATAATCCCAGATAACAAGAGGCTGGAGGGGTTCACTTTTATTGGCTGGAAAGTAGGATGTTCCTAAGCTAAATAAAAAGAAGTAGATGAACAAAAAATATTTCTTATCTTTGGGAAAACAGAATGAACACTTGCTCCTTTGTTAATACGTTAAGTAACAGTTCCAGTTTTCTGGATTTTATTTGGAAGCAATATATGAGGTTTTAGGATAGCAGAAGTATTGTGGAGATTGATACTTTACCTTTGCTTTCACAACTATTTCTTTTTATGACTGGCTATGTTATTAACCTCTAGTCCTTAAAAATAATTGTGTTAGAGCATGAACATCTGAGGGAAGGGCAAAAGAGCTATCCTGGTTTTGGCTGGTGTAGAGTTAATATTTCTCACAGTAGCTGGTGTGGGTTTTGTTTTGGATATGTGCTGAAAAAAAATATTGATAATGCAGAGATATTTTCAGTATTGCTGAGCAGTGTTTATAGAGTCAAGGCTCTTTCTGATTCTCACATCACCCCACCAGTGGGTGGGTACAAGGATTTGGGAGGTGACACTGGTACAGCTGACCCTAACTCAGCCAGGGGATATTCCATACCATATGGTGTCATGTTCAGCATATAAAGCTGGAGGAGGAAGAAGAAGAAGAAGAAAGGAAGGAAAGCTCAAAGTGATGGCATTTGTGTTCCCAGGTCACCATTGCACCCACTGGAGCCTTGTCTGCCTGTGGGACATGGTGAGTAAATTCCTTTGTTTGCTTTGCTTATGCAAGTGGCTTTTGCATTTCCTATTAAATATCTCAGCCCACAAGTTTGCTCACTTTAATTTATCTGATTTTCCCTCACATCCCACTGAAGCAGAAGTGAGTGTCTGTGCAGCTTAGTTGCTGGCTGGGATAAAACCACAGCAGGACATAACTCTGTAGCCTGCCAGAGACTGTTTTTGGGAAGGATTTTGTACAAAGGAAAGAAAAAGTAGCAGAAACAGAAAGAGGCAATGAGATACAGATGCAATAGACAATACTGTTCTGGCTAAAGATGAGCCAAGCACCTGTGAAATGCAGCAATCTTCAAACCTATGAGCATCAGAGTTATTAACCTTTCCTGTCTGCACTCATTCTCTCAAAGCATTTTGGAATAGAACTTATTTCAAAAGAAAAAACTTGGTCTCATCACCAGTGAATCTGTACGTTAAAAATAGATTGTCAGCAAGAAATGGTTTCCTACAAAGCTTACTTTGACTACAAAGACTGTTAGAAGCCCTGCTTGGTTCTTATTCTGCAATATGGTGATCCATTCTAGACTGTCTGACAGAAGGAACACTGGATTTCCCAACTTTAGAACTGGACAATTCATGACAGAAAGTACACAACGAGAATTTAAGGATAAATGTCAGTATGACACACTGCCAATTTTATCTCAAACTTTATAAGACAAATATATTTAGATATAACTCTGTTGCTTCCTTTTTCACTTAATTAGTCACAGTGGTAAGGACTAGAACAGGTTTATAGGAAGCAGTTAGATAGAGGCTTGTATCCCATATGCTTTCTCTGATGAGAGACCAAAGTGGGTGCTTTAGAAATAAATGAAATTTGCAGAATGAGCATTGGTAATCCCTTAACAGCTTCTTAGTCTTCAGATTGATTTCTTCAGATAAGGTTATGTCTTTAGATTGAGTAATCTTAAGAAATTGTTTTGAATCTGGCACATTTTACAGCATTCCTGACAATGAGTTACATAGTTATATTTTGTTCTCAATGAAAACACATTTAATTTTTTATCTTTGTCTCTAAATGTCTCTTAAGACATTCTATTCATTTCATTTGATGTTCTCTGGTTCATGTCTTGTGATAAAGGCTGAAGTAAATTCTTCTTTCTAGGTCACTCATATGGCAAACACAATTTCAGTTTCCTCTTCCACATGGTGTTGAGTACATGTGTGAGAAGAAGCTCCTTACTCTCCATATGACACTCCCTCTCAGTCAGTCTCCACGCTCCAGATCCAGAGAGGAGAGGGGATGGGGATGACTGCTGGACCCAGTAACTGACCAATAAAAAACTGTTTTTGTAAGCAGGGATGTTCCAGCAGGTCAGTAACTAGAGCCAGCTTCAAAAAGAAAAAAAAAAAAGACCACAGTAGCCAAACAAAAAACCCAAACACCACTAAAAACTCAACAAAAAAATCAAACCCAGAGCAGCATCTTGAACCAATTCTGAAAGATTCCACTATGCCCTCCAGCAAATTCCTCTCCCTGACACTTCTCTTTTTCCTCTTGGATGAAGAACCAAGAGGTTCATGAACTCAGAAGCGTCTCTCTCACTCATGGCTCTGTAAGCCACCCTCAGAACCAGCTGATATTTCCAAAATGAAGGAATGACTTTCAGTTCAAAAATTAGGCAATGTAAAATACTCCTTGGCTTACAAAAAATGAACAGATTCTTGGTGACTGGACTGTAACTTCACATCTAGCTTTTGTGCACTTCACTAGTCATTTTGAAAGAAGAAAGAAAATCACTGAACACTGAAAAACAGATTTCATTTACCTTAAAGGTATCAAGATTATTTGTTGACAAAACATTTTAATCTTACTAAAAATGAGAATTAAGAAAGAAAACTAGGAACAGAGGAAATTTGACCTTGGGTACAGAATAGGAAGGCTATTTATCTTGCAACTGCTGAAAGCATTTCTTATCTTAGACTTCAGAGATATTCCTCCTAGGGAGCTGGAGAGCAGTACAGGCATGGTGTCTTTATTCCTTGATGTATTGTATCCAATCACTTTTTATTTCACAGTTCATTATCAAGAAACATTAACTTCTGTAAGAATGAAACTGAGTTTCCATGGAAGCTTGCTTACACTCAAAAGATAATTCAGATGAAGAATTACATGTATGAATTTTTATTCCCTATGCATTTTGGCAGGAGATTTCAAAGAAAATCGAAATAAAAAGAAACAATCAGAGACTTTAAAGCAAAGGGAAAAGTCTGTTCATCTGTCAGAGACTGGTTTATTACCTAACTTTGCTGGTTAAATAGATAAATTTCAACTGTTGAGTTTAAAAACTTATTTTTGTTGGTAATCCAAATGATTTTAATAAGAATACTTGAAGACATTTTAATAAGAATACTTCAGGGCTATGTACTACTACACACAGGAAATTCTGGAATCAGAATATCAGTTGCTAAATGTAATTTCCGTATGAGAAAACACCATTCACATTTTCTAAATACATTTGGATCATAGGTTTTAAAGACGTAGGGTGCTTTCATGGTCTAAATATATCATTTCAAAGAGCTCTCTATGATGATTAATATAGGACAGAATTTTAGAAGACTTAGTTTGAAGGGCCTATATCAGGCTGTATAACAGTTCTAGGATAGAGAGAAAAAGATACAGAAGTAAAATGAGATATTGTGTTGGTATCCAGATAAATTAGCACAATGTAAAGTGCCAGAGCTTGACCACTCTTGCCAAGTTTCTAAAAGGTTTTTTAAAATTATTAGCATAATAGCACTACAGAAGTGATGGAGTAATCCTCACCTTTTTCCAAACAGAGATATAGCTATCTATCTATCTGTATGGATATATAGATACATATATATATAGGTATAGATATGGTATAGATATATATATAGATATTCTCCTTGCCAAGAATATAGTGAGAATATCTAATGTAGGACTGAAGATCCTTTATTCAGCCTTATCCTAAATGTACAGAGACTTGACCTCTGAATAACAAAACTGAGTTTTGTTGTTTTCAGATTAAAACCTTGAGATAATTTTGCAGCAATATACAATCTATATCATTATTATTCAATGAAGATATGAGGTACTAGAAGTATTCTTTTATTGACTAGTGAACTTAAAGATTCTCTGAGGCTTCTCTTCAGTACAGTCATTATGAAACCAGACTGGAAAGGGGCAGAGTCAGAAAGTCAGAAAGCATCTCCTCATTTTAAACTGGGACAGCATGAGACAGAGCAGGTGTTATTTTATGGGTATGCATTCTTAAATATTGAATGGAATGTGTAATGCATCATTTTAACAATGAAGGATATGTTTCTTTGTCTGCAGAGAAGAATGTGTAGAACTAAAGTAACCAGTATGAGCATAATTTCTTTATTGTTTGCAACATAATGACAAGAGAAGCAGCAGCTGCTGAATTGAGCCTTCCTTTATCGCTCAGTACGAGGAGAGCGAATGAGGAGAATGCAGATGTTGGGTTGGATTCTGTACACAAGCAAGTGATAGCATCCAGTGTAGAAACAGAATATCAAAAGAGGGCTTTCATACAACTATTATCTTCGGTGTCCCTTCAAATGTGAACGACAGATACTGTAGAAAAACAGCTGCAGAACTTCACTCTGTGATCAGATTAGTTATTTCAGTCAATAATGCAAATATAACCCAGAACACTGAAAGTTGCCTTGGGAAAGTGGAAACCTTCCAGGGTTAAGCACCCTCTCTTCCAAAAGGGCCCAAGTTAAAATGCTGGGTTTGACACCAATTTTCTGTAGGACTTCAGGCTATTCATGTACTTCCTCTGCTCTGACTGTAATATCTGGGAAAAAAAAGAGAATACTGACTCACCTACCTCAAAGGCAAACTAAAGATTAATTAGTTTGTGCTCGTATAGAGCTTTGAAAATGTCAAGGCTATATAACTACTGTTAAATAAATGGCAAAAAGTCAGATTGGACAAGAACAGAGCAGGACTGCAAGGGTTTATCACTGTATCTTAGCAATTATCTTCAACACTATCCAGAAAAGATTTCTTATAGTAGATATAGGTAGTTAGGAGAAAAGTATGGGGCTGTTTTATAGCAGTATTTCTTCAGAGAATGTAAAAGGAAATGAGAAAGCAAGCACAAATTTTAACTTTTCTGAACTTTTAAATTCGGCAGGGCAATATGTCAGTGCTCTATCTCAATTGGTTCATCTTTTACTGAAGTAGTGTTCAAATACTACTTTATAATACATCTGGAAAGGTCCTGTCCACTTGGATGGGAAATAAAAAATAATAAAAAATATCCCTCTGACAGAGAATAGGGCCACAGGGCTGAATGTAGTTAATTTGCTTCCATTCTACTTTATACAAAGAACATCACCACTGTAAGTCCTGAATTTTTCTGAGAAAACTGCAGTAATCAATGTTCCCATGATGGCAGTTTGAATGTGATGTATTTTATTCATAGTGAAGTGATTACTTAGAAACTGCACAAGAAGAGCCAGCTTCCTCCCTCATCCCATCCCAAGCAGTAAACAAAATTTCCCAAATATTCTCATTGACTCTCACAAAAATTCCCTTAAGTTTCCCATTATTTTACCACCAGAAGTCATGTTGTTCTTATTTTTCAGTTTGCACTGTCCATCTTTGCAGACATCAGATTATTTGAATTTGCTGGCACAGGATCACTAGTCACTTAAAAGTTGCTCTTTTCTGTCAATGCAGAGGCATGCCCATTATTAATATTCTGGTATTTAGAAATACACCAATCACTTTATTGGGGCTCTCAAGTAATTTCGCCCTGCGTCAGGAGGATCAGACAAACCATATGGAGACACATGCATCTTACATTTATTGTGTTTATCTGGATTTAAATGTACAAGCATTTTTATTCAAGACTAAACAATGTCATGTAAAGTTTCAGTGCTGCAGATATTTGAAGAAAAGCAGGGTGAAACTCAAATTAGAAACTGAGTTACTTACAGAAGTTACATTTGGAGTGCTGCTGGTAGGATTTTGTTTGAGAAGGAGACATAAGATTTGTGAAAGGATACAAGTTCTTCAAAAACAAAAATCAAGCCATGCTCTTCCATTTAAATTTGTTGGCTGTGCAAAATTATGACCTCCGTACCAGTATGAAGAATTATGACCTGAATTATGTGTAAGAGTGACTCCTGAAGGGCATCAGCTCTCACATAATCCAGACATCTTGCATTTTAGTTTTCTATATATAAATGCACCCCTCCACACAAACAAAGGGAGCGTGTAGATTTACCATGAAAGCAGACAATTACACATGAGTAATTTGATTCATATGAGAGAGAACCTAAAACAAAATAAACTTTTTTTTGACAAATTCTAATTCTACCATTTGTTATAAACTCACATGGTCTCTGAAAACTGATATTGAAGTTCTCCATATTTACAGGTTTTCAAAGTAAAAACCTCACCAAGGGCAAAAATCAATGGCAACATATCTAAGGCTGTCAGGAGAGCTGAATGATAGCATGTCAAAAATGTAGAAGCAATAACTCCATGGAGTAGAGCAGGGAGCATAACACACTCCCACAGATGCACCAGATTCCACACAGTCATCACTCCAAACACTACACCCACTGACACTTATCTCATGATTATCTTCTCAGGTTATATTCCTCCCAAGCATCCTGAATATTTGATTTATTTGCACTATTAATTTATCCATCCCACCTGTGTTCCCTTAGATATTTAATTGATTGTCCTTAATTGATCTGGCCATCTGTGATATCTTAGCCATTTAATTGATTTTTTTTTATTGATCTAAACACCTTGCATCTTTTTTGTCACCTAGATGAATCAAAAATCACTGGCTGGTATCATCTATCTCTCTTAATTCTTAGTGTGCACCTATGCACTTTCATCTTCTGTGGGAGATGGGGCAGAGGAGGAAAACAAACATGTGAAGTCTCATTATGTTCTAACCTGTCTGGCCAGGAGTTGGGTGGCATAAACCCCACTGATTTCAGTGACATCTTTCCTAGCTACTGAGGCATCAGGGCACTCATTCTCTTCCTGGAACACAGACTTTATTTAAATAGAACATTAAAAATTAAAATAAAATAAAATAAAATAAAATAAAATAAAATAAAATAAAATAAAATAAAATAAAATAAAATAAAATAAAATAATTGTGCATAACAAGATTTGCAGCATGGTGGTAAGTCTCCCTCTTATCTTGACCTGCAATGGAAGTGAATTCCATTGAGTTCTCTTTTAAGAACACTTTAGCCCAGTAGTTAAGCACTACTGACAAGCAAAGTGTCATTGCTGATTTTAGCTCTCACACAACAAAGCACTGCTACAAATAGTGGGTGTCATAATGGCATTCTGGATAATGAATGGCATAAAGGGTATCTTTTTCACTTATTAAGCCTTCGGGCATAGAATTAAAGGCATGGGAGATAATACCTGATATAGCAAATTATATGTAAAAGTGAAGTTTTATGTAAAATTATGTAAAATTTATGTAAAATAGATGAAAATCTTGTTCTGGCTGGGACACTTAGATATAATCTATAAATTGTGACAGCTCTGGTGAAGGCAGACAAGACATTTGTAAGAATTAGAAAATGACTTGATGGTTTCCTTTAACAAGAAAGTATTTGATGTACTTTACACAGTCTCCTGGACATCTTTGTCTATTGCCTAATTATAGCAGTTCATAATCTAGCAGTTAGTAAAGTAATATAGATAATATAGAGAGAAGATAATAGTAATCTTTCACCTGCTCTGCTTCATGCTTGGAGCCTCAGATAAGTAGGACCTGCAAGTAAACAAAGAGAAAAAGGACACAAACAATGCAGAAAACAGAGAGGAAGAACTGAAATAAGCTCACAGTAATGGAAAGCAATCCCCCTCAAGAAAGGAAGGGAAAGTAGTGGGTGCAGACTTAAAGCTGAGTCAGTAAAACTGCAGTGGAGATCTCAAAAGCAAGGAAAATCTGAAAAATAAAAAATAGAAGCCTATATTCAGAGTAGCAAAACAGAGCAGATCACAACACACATAAAAATTATCTTCCATCAAACTCCTGATTCAAAAATTCTGTAGCACAAATGTGACACTGGCCAGCACTGGAAACCTCACTGGAAGGAGGAAATCCAGAAGAGAGAAGACTTCTTACCTTCCTAGGGGCTAGCTGTGCCTGAAAATTCTGTATCCTGATTAGAGTCTTTCCTGTTTTTATATTTATCCTCTTCATATATCATTACTGTCCTGTCAGGTGTCCTGCATTCCACAGAATAATAACATATTGTTTGACAAAATTATCTTTCCTTAAACTTTGGGGTTTTTTTGTGTGTTTGCCAGTATTTTCTAACTAGAAGACCTGCAACTAAAACTTTCTGATATACCTATTTCAGAACACTTGCTTGCCTCTTTTTCTCTCTGGAATTTTCTCCTTTTATGGGTTCATGGCCAGTCTGAAATGTGTTTATCTTGACCACATACTAGTATCCAAAGCATAAAAAGTATGCCTTCTGACAGTGCCCTAATGAGTGCATAGCAATACATGTGTTCAAAAAAAATTGGTAAAAACATATTAAAAGAAAAATAAAATCAAACCCCTAATAAAAGGAGATACTTCACTTTACACAGTCTTCTGTGCAGTAAGATGGAAGAAAGAATCTACCTAAGCAGTGTTCATCACATTGTCACATCATACAGTTTCTCCCTGAGAAAATAATAAAATTTAACACAGAGGTAAGAGGCGATTAATTAAAATAATCCATACATTTGATATAACAAAAGTCTGTCTATACTTTTCATCCTGGATCTGTGCACTCATAAACAGCATAACCTGTGTATTCTACCTGCTTCAATGTGTTCTATCCTTTAATAAGCTCTGTAACATCTCCTTCCTGTCTCTGGAGCATGGTCCTTCTGCATGG
Source organism: Parus major (assembly GCF_001522545.3). NCBI lineage: Eukaryota > Metazoa > Chordata > Aves > Passeriformes > Paridae > Parus > Parus major. Next base: position 15,362,429 of record NC_031773.1, read on the forward strand.
GATTCCATTTCTGACTTGGCTGCCAAGTCTCATGGGGATCTTTGTGTGAAGGCATGAGGAATAGGTGGTGGCAGATTGGACAACTTGTCCAAAACTGTTTAAGACGGTTATTTTAATTTCATTCTATTCTAAAAGCATAAACCAAACCAGTCAGTTTCTTCACAATTCCACTGAAGGTATATCTACCTGCAAGCTGCCACAGCTGCCTTCAAAATCCCCCTTGCTATTGGCAGTGTAATTTCTTTGATATGTCCAGCACCGCAGCGCCTAATAAGATTTGCTCTTACCAAAGACATATTGAGTTGTTGAGAAGCAAACAGCTCCTCAAATGCCCAGTGGGCATAATCTCATAGTGCTCTGAGACCCATCTGCATATCCAAGCCTGGTTGTGATAGGTCTGCCACCTAAGTGCTCTTCAAGAGTACCAGCCTGTGGACCACTGCTACAAAGAAAGAGGCTAGTGTGACTAAGAACACCTGTCTGACTTGTCCTATCCAAGGAAAAGTGAATTTCAAGAGCTACAGTAGGGTTTCCCAGCAACAGGAAAAGCACACTACATCTAGGTCCACATCGTAATGGCCTAAACTGACATGCACAAACTGAGTCATTTCCCTCCAAGACCTGAGCCGTGTCTCAAGATTGGCTGGACTCAGGCTTGATTTAAGTTTGGCAGCTCTGATTTGGATGAGAATACAGGCACACACTCACATGCAACAGACTTATTGCAGCTTATTGCAGCTACTGATGCTGACATTTCATTGTGATGCAACATCTGATATGCAGCAATTCTGGATGTAACTCCTGGCCAATGTAAAACACATTTTCCTCTGTCAATGAATTTTTAATTCGTAATTCTAGGATCTATCTGGCAATGTTCACAGAAAAAAAAGGAAATAAAACTCATAAAAATTTATATTCTGTCATCTGTCTTTCTTGGTTATATCACTTTTCCTCAGACAGTGGAAAAGACTCCAACTGTTTGAAACATAGACATTTGTTTACCTCTATTTCACACAGCTTTAATCTCTTGATTTTCTCACTCAGATTGTCCTGTCTCTCGATTCCTAGATTTCATCTCCATTTTAAACACCATAAAATGTTATTTGGTGGTGAATTGGTTCTCATTATTTTAATTACAAATTGGTACGTTAATGGCTATTGGAGAAAAACGCTTTAAGAGGAGGAAAGATGATTAACACAGTCACGCTGCTACCAGTCCAGCAAAAACTAGTTTATGCCATAAGAAAAGTTAAATTTGAAGGAAAGCTTTTGAGAAGGCCAAGTCAAGAGGTCAGTGTTTTCAGGGAAGAATGATCTTGGAGACAAGACAGTAAAGTAAGCCTCTCTGTAGATTAACCAACCCTCTGCACTCTGCCTGTTGTCTTCAGGGACAATTTATCAGACTCATATAAGCTACATCTGTTTTCTTCTTCAGGGAGAAGATCAAGTATAGTGATAATTAAATCCTCAACAAAGCTTTAAATTGTCTTTTTTGAAAATAAAATGGTGATTCTGTCCTTCATTCTTATTCAGCAGACCTACCTGCTCGGCTCAAACCCACATCTCCCAAAAGCAATTTTTTTTTTTCATTTTCTGTGATCAGTCAAATTTCTTGACAAAACTTACATTTTTATGAGGAAACATGCCAGTAATGTATTTAAATATGTTTTTGAGTAAAAATACCTTAGTTTGGCTCTTCTCATACCACTCAAATTTTCACAGCCACTGCTTAGAAAGTGAATTTCAGCTAAGAAACAAGGATGCATAAATTGAAAAATAAAAATATTTTTTAAAGATTTCATCTTTAGAGAGATATGATTTCATTTCATCAGCCACCTCTAATAGAAACAGCATTTCTATTTTCTTTAATATTACTCCAGTTATTCCATAATGTACATATCCCAGGCAAGTCTGCTATATATCTTCATCTCTTTTTTTCTCCCTCTCTTTTCTGCTTATTTTGTGACTTAGGCTGTCAAGATGTTAGAGTCACATACTTTATTAGTCTGTATTTCAAATAATACAGGTTTTTTTCCTTTGTCCTGCCCCGTAGGCTTTATAAGACGAAAGCAGGAGTGAATATTACTTTATAGAAAGGAAATAATTTACATTTGAAGCCTGTAGTGGAAATGTTACAGTGGAAGCCTTGGACTGATTAGATTGTTTCAAAGCTTTTCTGTGACTTTGATTGATTGAATTTGCCCATGGCACTCCTAGTGGTAATGATACTGTGATTATTTAAGCAGCAAGTAACTTAAGAATAGGCTGACCATGTTAACTTTGAATTTCCTAGCTTTCAGCATTTTACATTTTCCACAGTTTTTATTCAAGAATAGTGCAGTTTGCATTGTGTGGTATTTACTGCAGCTGTCATTCACTTACTTTTGTTGTTTGAATTTTGCATCACAATTTTGTGGAAATAGGTAAGCGCTTTCCTGGGTAAGGCCTCAAACAACTCAACAAAGCTTTTAAAAGGGCCTTTTTTGATTCATTTACTTTGAGTTAGAAACACAAGAGAAATACCAACAAGATATTCTTAAGAGGTCAAGAACAAAAAATACTTTACTGGCAATTTTAGTAAATCAGACAACTTTGGAAAAACGTTTAGAGCAGCATTCAAACAACATGAAACACTTCCACAAAGCATTAAATTAACCCATTCAACTTAGCAAATTCTAAACCTTTTTGATTTTACTCAAAGTTTTTGAAGTTACTCAAAAATTCTGAGAAGAGGGAAATAGAAGAAAGATAAAGCAAGAAAGACAGAAAATATATAGAAAAGAAGAGATACAGCTACAAACTCCCAGGATCCAGCAGTGTTGAGCCCATAGAAAGCCCAGAAGGATGTAGGGTGAAGAAATGTATTTGCCTCATATTCAGCTCTAAATACTTCATGGCCTTCCTGGCCTTTTCCCCGGTGGAATTTCTGGTCATTTGGCCAATTAGGAGCCAAGGTGGAGGCTCAAGGTGCAGGTGAGGACCTTTGGTATGCCCATGGTTGGCAGCCACTGCCAGGCAGGAATTCTGGCTGCAGGGAGGTGGGATGAGTGGGGCAGTGCACTGCCTTGCGGGGTCAAGGCCAGACCTGCCCCTTCACCCACACCTGTGCACCCCAAAACATCTGCAGAGATCCTCCTCTGCAGCCTCTCACACCGTGCTGGGTATGTGATATGTGTGCCAAGGCAGTGTTAGTGGTACTGGCACTCTCTGGAGCAGACAGGCCTCCGTGCCTCCCTTCCAGAAGAAATTATCAGACAGCAGATATCTATGGTCACTGGAGAGGAAATAGGATAAGGAGAGGTCTCACAGTCTCTGAACAAACAGCTGAACAGTCTGCAGGACTTGCCACAATACTGTGCCTTGTCCTTTCACACAAGTAACAGTATTTCCCCTCCTCAGACAGTACCTCTCCTAGTATGTTTCCTTCTTCTGGGGTATGCAGCAGGTGAACAGCAGGACAGGAACCAGCATACACCTTTCCTTTGGGCTAACTGCCTCACTGCCCAGTGCATTTGCTTTGCCCTTGTCCTTCATTCTCTCCTTTTGCCTGTAAGCTCTTATTTTCTTACTCATCCCACTTCCTTCACACCATTAAGAGACAGTAACCTTTTACTTCTGATGCTACACTGGTTTTATTTCTATTTGTAGCACTCCTTTTATAACTGCCTTCACTTGCATCCCACACGCAGACATCTCCTCTCCTGTATTCAGCATAGTGCAAATAATAATTTCCTGTCAAGCATTTTCTACTTGAATACATTTTTTTTCCAGTGTCAAAAATAAAAGGTGCATAAATATCTTCAATCTTATTTTAAAAATCTAAAGGACAAAGTTATTTTTAATTGTGTCTGAAAATCCATTATGGCTGGGACTGAGGGCAGTTAATGTGAATTTCTATATCATTGAAGAAGATCATGAGGAATGCAAACAAATATTTTTCTGAAGCCGCAAGATTTTAAACACAACTTTTTTACTTGTTTTTTTCTCCCCCTTGCCTTTAAAACACAACACATGGCCACGTGGGTGCACTGGCCATGTGGCTAAGAAAGCCTGTATCAGGAATTGTGTGGCCAGCAGGAGTGGTGAGGTCATTCTTCCCCAGTATGTGACACAGGTGAGGACACACCTGGAGTGCTGCCTCCAGTTCTGGGCCCCCCGGTTTAGGAAGGACATTGAGATGATGGAATGTGTCCATAGATGGATAACAAAACTTTACCAACAAAGCTGGTAAAGGATTTGGAACACAAATGAGGAGCAGCTGAGGGAGATGGAGCTGTTCAGTCTGGAGAAAAGGAAACTGAGGGGAGATCTTACCACTCTCCACAACTCCCTTAAAGGATACAGGTGACAGTAGGTCTCTTCTCCCATGCAACTAGCAGTAGGACACGACACAGGCTTAAGTGTGCCAGGGCAGATTTAGGCTGGGCATTTGGAAGAAGGTCTTCACAGAAATGGGCTGCCCAGGGAGGTGGTGGAGTCACGGTTCCTGGAGGTGTTTAAGACTGGATGTGGCACTCAGAGCCACAGTCCAGCTGACGTGGTGCTGTTCTTGCATATGGTGCATGTGATGATCTCAGAGATCTTTTCCAACCCAGCTTAGTCCATGATTCTCTTATTCTGTAACACACTTGTTTCTGGAGGTGTCTTTTAGGGATTTCTGCTCTCCTTGGTTTCAGAAGGAGGCAGAAATATTTGCAGGTCCCCTACAAAAATGCTAGTTTTTGTTTTAGTTTTCTGTTTTGTGTTTTATCAGGGATTGCAGGAGCTTTTGGTAGTTTAACTGGATAGACACATGCTAGCACACTATGAGGATATATAGAGTTCAAATTTAATATCGGAGGCTACAGAGACAAGTTGTTAAAAGGCCATGAGTTATGGCATTGAAGGAAAAGTATATTTTATGGAGCATTAGAGCTTGGTAAGGAATTTGGCTTACATTCATCTTCCTAAAATTCAAATCTAAATTTATATTACCAGTTCAGAAGTTCTCTGGCTGCAATTTAAATGCACAAAACAAAGATCAAATTGCTTACAAAGATAATTTGGGTTTTAGTTTATTTTTTGAAATAACAGAAATTATCAGAATGCAAAAACTATGGGAATACCCAGAATCTTAGGGTACTATTAAGAAAAAAGATTAAATACAAAGTCATAATTATGACAAAAGAAGAACATGATCTTTTAATGGGGAAAATCTCCTTCCTGAATTTTTACTAACCATATAAAAAATGTCCATATCTTACCCAAGCTAACAGAAAAAAAACTTTTTTAAAAAGTAAATTTCTTGATGAATTAGCTGTTTTGATGGCAGAATTCTCTTATGTTTCATCCTGAAACTGACTTTTCCAGAGACAAGTGCATAATATGCAATGTTGCAAATCATATAAAAACATTCAATGACCATGACAGTTTGTTCTTCTACTATCCTGTCTCAAAGTTACAGAAGAAGCAAGGAGGGCTCTCTTTCCTCTCCTTATATATATATGGGAGATGGGCATCAAAGCCACATGAATGATACATGTAAACATATCTTAGATGTGTAGAAAAATAAATTTGGATTATTTAAGGTAAAACTCACCAAACCACAAATTTAGAAGTATGTAAGTGTTAAAGAAACAGAAGACAGCATCTGATGTTTCAATGGTAAAGCACTTTCTGCAGAGGTTTCATGAGAAATCTTAATGTCTTAACGGCTTTGTGGAGTGTTTAGCAGATACAATTCCAAAATTATGGTTCTTCATTTTACATTGCCAACAATTGGTTACATATCATTAGTTTTAAATGCAGATGTGAAGATTTTCTAGATTTCAGATTTGGTGGTACAAAGCCATAGTGACTCTTAACTTCAAAGTGGAAGTTCAAATATAAATTATAAGAGCACTCAGATCTTCCAAAGCCAGTGTCTTTTCCATTTGCATGTTATTGAGGTTCATTCTTTTTAAATCAACATCATAAGGAGGGTTTTTTATGTGGCTATTAATAATTAAATCTTAGGATACAGAGTGGGACAATTTTCATTGATTTCCATGAAAGAAGTACTAAGTACCATTTGAAAGCAGAGTTTTAGAGAGTGTGAAAAAGCAAAATTAGCAATAATGGAAGATACAGGAGATATAACATCATGATTAACCTTCATCTTAATCATGTCCTGTTATCTAAAAGTATAATAAAAACTTATTAAATGTATATTGTGAGTTATATTCTGTGAAACAACTGGTTTTTCTATGTGTCTAGTAAGATACTTAAACACCTCCAGTTTCATATACATTCATAGTTCTGTGTGATGGACTGGTAAAACAAGTATGTTACACTATGGATTTTAGCTCCAAAACAGAAAGGCTGGTATCTTAATATGAAATTGCTCCAAGACCACAGGTTTGTACACCAGATTTAAAGTTATTGACTTAGAAGCCTTCCCAGACTAATTAAAAAGTAAAAAAATTTAAAAAATAAAAATAAAAATGGAAAGGACAAGTCAAATCTATTGCTGCTGAGACAGCAATAATTGCGCTATTACATTGGGTATGTGTATTACTGCAAATCAGGAGTGCTTGAATTGGCATGTTTCAAATGCACATTATGTTCATTACTGTTATTCTTCATGGGATGTTTTCAAAATGGCACACACTGTCTCTTCTGCCTCCTTCAAATAACATTAAAAATTTTCCCATTTTAAACTTGTAATAACTATTTACCTGAACCACTCAAAAGGATCCTATACTTTTGGAGCTGTTTAAATCAGCATTTACTGCTAATAATAGCACAAAGATATTCCCAGCTAGGTCTGAAAGCCAGACTTCCTGCACAGCAGAAGTTATGCTTGATTATGAAAAAATTATTTTTCTTAATAGAAACTACATGAAAGTTTTGAAGATGATTTTGCTATGAATTGCAACTTATGAAATATCTGGTTTCTTTCACTAACTGGACTTATTTTGCAGCAGAATTTTGATTTAGTTTTAAGAAATAAAGGATAAAATTTATAACCAAAGTTTCAAGTGTTTAAAAAAACTATTATTCTGTAAAAGTAAATGAGATATGTCACATTAAATTATATATGTGTTAGGCATTTTGACACTTTTAATAAAAACTGGTGGAAACAGTCCCTGGAAGCTTTACTATTTGTAGCCCGAAGGATAATTTTAAAAAGCAACAATTAAAAACTCACCACATGAAAAACAACCCGACATAACTCTAAATAAAACACACAAGGTCTGTGCTAAATCATATGCACGTGTTTTGTAAAGTAAAGCATGCAAAGTAAGCCTTTATACATTTGGTTTAAAGAAAACTTAAACTGAACAGCACAGGCAGACTCACCTTCCTGAAGTGAGAAAATAGAGATGAAAATGCTGTTCACATGAGCAAATACATCAAGTATAGGTAGTCATCACACATTTTAAGAGACATTGTTGGCTATTTCTGAATGCAACCAGAAAGAATTTTACTAAGTTATTGCAAAAAATATCTATTTGCATGTAGATTTTTAAAGCATTTTCTTATGGCAGAAATCTGAGTGAGCTGCAAATGATTGTGAAACATTATTTATTTATTTATTTATTTATTTATTTAGGTGATAAAAGCAGTAGATGCACAAGTGTCCTTATCTTCTAGTACCAGTGAAAAGAATGTAAGATAATCTAAGAAGCTATTTTCTTTTATTATTTTCACTCTAGAGAGCCTTCTAATCTTTCACTGTTAGTTTTCTTCTCTGTACCTGGTGAAATTGATAAAAGGCACTGTTGAGGAGGCAGATAAATAAATGCTGTATGAAAATGGAGTAAAAATACATTCAAATTTCCAAGATGCTTGTCTTTCATGTACATTTAAAAATTAATCCATAACCATTCCCTAGGGACTTATGTGATTTAACATTGCATTTAAGTAGATTCTTAATTGTAACACTAGAATTGCAATAAATGCCTTTTTTCCACAACAGCAGCTTTTGATGTCGGCAAAATTAGGTAAAACAAAAATAATCTCTAAGATTTAACTGAAGCAAAACAAGGAAACAAAGGAGTCTGGAGTAAACAATTTTGCATCTGTTGCAAGTTATATCCCCAATTCATAGTCTGCCTGTGTGAGTATGTACCAAACATCAGGAAAAAAACAATAGGGTGGGGGAATTGAAAAAAAAGTATAGCCTCATGCCTGTGTTCAACAAGTGGGGTATGCAATGCTCAAACACTCAATTAACAGGCTTACTTATGGAATCTGCCTGGAGATTCTGATTCTGGGTTCTTCCTGGTTGCAAGGAGTATGGATGGTGCACATGTCAGACCCAAGCCTACTGTCACATGCCTAGTTTCCAGCTGACCTGGACTGGTACACTGGAAACAGAAGTGCACTGATTTTTTTAGGTAAAATCCTCACCAGACAAAAATACCAGAGATCCATCATGATACTGCCTCAAACCATGTTTTGATATGAAGGAAAAGAGAGGGGAAAAAAAACCAAGGAAACAGAACTTAACAAAAATTCCCAGTTCTTGGTGTACTCCATGATGTGAGTAAGAAATCATCTGGGATAGGTGACTGATAAAACATACATGAGAGAAAAAGTCATTTGGGATGGTAATTGCTGGGAAGTGGAAGTGACAAAACAGTGAGGTGGATGACTCAAGAGCTGAAAAATGCAAGAGCTTTATTCAGCAAAGAATCTTTACTGATGATGCTTGTGGGTCCCTTCCAACTCAGAATAATCTGTGAATCTGTAAAGGAGGAAGAGGAAATTAAGCCAACACTAAGCTAAGCCACTGCCTGATTCCAAGACATGTATACAGTTTTAGTTACTCACATGCATTTCCAAGGAATGAGTTGTTTGTTTAATTTTTTTTTCTCAGTAGGGGGCACATGGAAGGTATAAAGTGCATTGAAATTTGGAGGATCTTAGCTATTTAATTCAATCTATAAGACTGCATATATACCTTGATATTCATCAGCTTTACATAAACCACCACAAAGTCTTTGTCTTTGTAGTAAAAATGTCCATGTTTTGATGTTTTGTTTTGTTTTAGTCTTCCCCTTACCTGCTGGAAATAAATAGTTGCTTATTTATTTTATAGGAGTTATTCAGCTGGGATATTGAGTAAAAAGCATTTTTGAGAAACTTCTTTTCAATCTAAATGCTCAATGATATTATTGAGCATTACATGATCTCATGACACTTAATAATCATTTTTATTATTTATATAATCTTTTGAGGCCTTCTATGTATGCTCCATATAAGTAAAATGACTTCTGGAAACTTCCAATACTTCTGAAATACATCAAAAACTCCCCAAAAATATTTAGTATCAGATTTTCTTATCATTCCCACTCCCATAAAGATATAATTTCTTTGTGTAAAGCTGTATAGCAAACAGAATTAAAATCCCTGCAGCAATCTTATTTTCTTTTAGTATTTTATATCAGGCAAACTTTGGAGGGGAACAAAATAATTTATATTAAATGAGATATAATAGGGAAAGGATTCTCTTTTGCTCTTGTGTTTAGGACACATGCTCTTACATCACTGTCTTTCATGCATTAATCCTCTCTGGACTAAAACAACAATTTTGTTCAATGTGACAAAATTTTGAGTGAGTTTGTGGGGAGTTTTGGTGTTGGAGTCTTTTTGATGTGCTGCTGTTATTGAATTGATTAGGTGATTGTGTGCTCAGTAGCATCATGGACATGCAAGCTGATTTTTCACCAGCCAGCCATTAATAAAATTGTCTAGCATGAATAGACCTGTAGCAATCATTGCAGTCTGCAATAAAATATCTCTCAATTTTTTCACAACCTTGAATGCAGAAAAATGCATTTCCAGGAAAAAAAGTGATGTTACAATGTTTATTTAGTGCATTTTCCAATGTATATTTTTATAACCATTCAATCCAAGACAGTCACCTTTGTCTTCTATTCAGAACATGAAAGTGGGAGTCTTATAGCAAAATCTAGCACCATATTGAAAAACCCCACATATCTTTATTCCTTGTTTTGAAAATGCAACTATAGGCAGATAGACATGTCATTTTGAAATTCAGTATTTCCATTAAAATGCAAAATTTCTAGGATAAAATTACACTAACAAAGTGACAAGCTAAAATATGTAGCGTTACATTGCAAAGCTAGTCCTCCTGTCATATCTGGCAGAGAGGCCTTGGCATTCATTCTGCTTTAGTCTGCATTTCTCATCCCATCATCAATGAAGCTTACAACAGCCATGGAAATCATAGAATATAAGCATTTGTAAATCTGAATGCATAGGTAAACTGCACCCAAAATATTTACAAACTGAAAGATATGTATAAAACTTGTGCATGTATGTTTTGGTGCCCAGGAACAATTATGACAGATACCTGAGAAATTCTGTTAGTGATTTAACATTACAATATCAAACTGATAGTAGAACCTTATTGTTAAACAAAGTAAAAACATCTCTGTGGCCTCAAAAGAAATACATCGGTAGGAATCTCAGGCACAGAAAGTTCTCAAGATCTTGTGAATGCAAGCTCAGACATAGAAATAAACACAGGATTCAACTTGAGACCTTGGAAAAGGCTTTCAGATTTAAAGCCATAAGCAAGAATGAGAGTTTGCAGAAAGAAAGACATTAAGCTGAATCGTGGAAAGTTTTAAGGTTTTAAAGTTAAGATGCAGAAGTAGTTTTAAGGGTAATAAGAAGTTTAAGGTATAACACGTAGTTTTGTGTGTCATTATATGATCGGTTAAGAAAGTCTGCACTGTGGCAAAGACGTATAAAACAAAATAATTAGCTATTGGTGTAAAAGGAGAAACATTCTTTTGTTGCAGAATTTTATTGGCTAATGAACCTTCAAAAACCCATGTCACCTGTGGTCTTGTGACCACAGACCAAGAACATGTGGTGAATAAGGTGAAGACGCACTTACTCCTACATGGGACTGTAGAAGAAGAATAAATCATGCTCTGAAATGTCTTTAACTTGTCCCATCTCTCTCACAAAATCCCTATAATATCCTGATCACACATTATAAAACACATTTTTATTGAGGCAGTAGGAAAGATGAGCAACAATGCATACATGTGGTGACTCACCCAACCACTGGTAGCAAGCACAAGACCACAAGCAGTGCCATGGCTTCAGGGGACTGCCAGGGACTCGAGGTGTCCGGATCATCTGCAAGGAACAGCCAATGATGCAGCCAATGGTATATTTAAAATGTAAGAGTTGAACTTCCCCTTGTGTCCCCCAGAGGTGGTGGGATCACAGAGGAGTGTACCCGACATCAGTTCAGCCTGTGAAGCTGGTGTTGGACAGGGTGGGCTGCTGCCAACACCGGTCAAGGGTGTCTGGATGTAGGGGTTCAGTCTCTCAATTTAGTATTTCCACATCTGGTAAATACAAATTTTTCAAAAGTCAAGCACTGAACCCACTAAATACCTAACAAAAATGCTACACTATCCCAGCACACAGTATGAACTGGTAATATCTGAACTTTCAGGGTGGTTTCATGCTATCCAAAGTTCTGTGTTACATGTATAGAAATATGGCCTTTCAGTAAAGGACTTCAATCTATATACTGCACTGCATTGTGTTTTCCAAACTGTGACGATTCATATTTGTTAAATTTTAGCCACCTGCTTAAATGCTCTTTTAAACAAGAGTCTACACAAAAAAAATCCCACAAGAATTAAATATTTACTGGTAAAATGCACTGGTCCTGAATCTCCATACAGTCTTCAGCAGCTGTCAACCAGGATTTTAATGCCCACTGGGTAGCAGAATAGAGTCCACTCACTATTTATCCATTCTTTCCACCTTCGCTTGCCATGTCCTTTATTTAAGCATGAAATCTATTTATGCATCTTTTCAGAAGACTTTTTGCAATGATTGAAATTCCTTATAACTTTAGTCTTTTCCAGACAGTACCTGGTGTTTATTCTGCCTTTTCTGAGAAATGATGATGAGAAGATAATAAGAATACAACATGAGGAAACCTTAGGCTTCTCGGATGACCCTCAGGTGTTTGAGAGCAAATCCTGGCAAAAGTAAAGAAAACAACCCAGATGACAATTGATCTTTTGCCAGGACAGCTATATTGAAGCTTGTGCGTCTTGGCAATGGAACCTGATCTCTGATAACATTTAGATATAAAGTTCTGTTGACACCACTGTGAGACCTGGAAAAATGCCACTCACAAATTGATATGTTTTTTTTAATCTCAAGTCTAAACTGTAGGACACTGTTAGTTAACCTCCTTCTACCTCAGGCAAATTGGACTGGAAGAGAATCCCATAGGGTTCAATCCTGTAACTTATTCTCTTCCAAAGTCTTTTTCTCCATAGCTGGAGATCTGAGGAACTTCTGAGGTTGTACATATTTTTGTTTGACCCATATAGTGTTTTTTATTCAGGCTCTTTTCAGTCTGGCAGAGTTGAGGCCTGGATGCCACCCAGCTGGCTGAAATTCAATCCAATTAAAGCCCCTATTATAACAAGTAGTGGAGGGAAACATTTCCTGTTTCACTGGCAATGTACTAAACTTCTCAGTCAGATCAGGGTTCACGTCCAATCAGTGTCAAAGTATCCCAGTGGTATGTGGGAGGCCTTGCTGAATGCCTACATCTTCCACATTTCTGCTTTGACCCTGTGATATATTTAATCCTTATTTTTAATGCTTTACTTCCTTCTACTGGTGGCCTGATTCAACTCCTGTGAATCCTTTTGTTGCTTTCACTGACAACTGTATCAGGATCTGTCCAGAGAGCTTCTTCTTTCAGTCTGATTTATCTGACTCCTCCTGCATGGAGACAGACAATCCTCTCCAATGTAAATGTATCCTCTCCTCTGCAATGTAAAGTTCAAAATGCTAACCACACTATAAAACCTGATGTTATCCTAAAAAAATTCTAGGCTTGACTTTCTATCACATGGGAGGTGGCTATCTCATAGGAAAAAAGTCATCAGAGATGGAAAAGCCAGGCACTCTCTGGAACTCACTTGAAACAGAAACATACTCACCTATGACCATGCCTAGACCTAGGGAGAGTTCCAAAATCACTTCTCTTTGCTCTGGCTTTCAGCTGATGGTGAACTGCAATACCCAAGGAATTCAGCCAACTGCTCACTTGTTTTAGTGCTCTCTCTTTGCTTGAAACTTCATACACAGTTGAGGGCATGGAACCTTGTATTTTCAATATAAAGTATTACTGGAAAAATTTCAGACATAAAAACATGCACCTAACTACCATACATAATTAATAGAATATTTTCCTTCAAGTATATTATTTTTTCAGAAGTTTTAAGGCAACCTATAAAAAAGTTGTATTGCACTAGTTATTGCACTAAGTTATGAAGATACTTTTATCCTTTTTTCTTTAAAGGAAAATCCTGCTATAATTTTTTTTTAACAGTATTATTCCTTTCCCCCATTTCTGTGATAGCACATCATGCTATCACAGAAAAATTAATTCAGCTCACTAAACAAAAGGTAGTTAGTGTGATTTGGGATGTGGTAAAATACTGAAGTATCTGCATGAGAATGGCAGATATGACTGAAGACTTCTAAGAGGTGTATTTGCTTCTTGAAGGTTGAAGAACAGAATCACTACCATGACATTGAAAACATTTATGACAAAAATTAAAACTATTCTAAAATTAAGCAAATGGATAGTTTACATCTTCTGATGCCTTTTTAAAAATATACTAATCATATTAAATTTTAAGGTGGAACAGTTAAAATGGTGATGACTTGTTTAATAACAATCATCAGACTTGTTTCAATAACGTTTTAGGATGAGAAGAATAATTCTTTACATCATACCACAGTATTATTATTTTTTTCTGTCTTTGCACCCCAAACTGTCCCTTAATCCTATCAAATAGATAATCAGCACTAGAATATCAGATACAGTCGTCCTGAATGTGAATTTGAAATTATGACAAATCAAAGAGATTGAGATATTCAGTGCTGTCCTCAAAAAACTGATGAGTTAATTTTCTCAAAGTAGAGAAAAAAATCAAAGAAGAAAATTTCAGACATCAGTGTTAGGTGTATTTTAGAAATATCAACATGTGACTTTTCCTTCTATTTGAATGCCTTACAAAATTCCTGACATTACTTTTTCATCCTGCTTGTTTCCTATCACCCTGAAACTACAGCCTTCTGATTGCATGGAGCACTGTTTATTTTTCCTATTACTTTTCCTTTTGATTGTTTAAAATGTTGTTAGCTTCTTTGTTCATTTTTCTTTTTTTTAAAAAAAAACAAAACAAAACACAAAGGGTGAGATGTCACTCTGAAAACTCAGTTTTTCTATCTTGATGACATAGTTTCTAAAGACTTTCCCAGGACAGTAACTGTAAACATAGATATGTGTACATTCTTTCTGTTGCACGTCTTTTGATGGACATCTCTCATGGCCAGTGAGGTTAGGAAAGTGTTATCCTGACTATCCAATCCCTGCCCATGGTCAGAAACTTATAAATACTGAGAGAAGAAAATAAAGGTCTCTTTTCTTTCACCATACCTAGAGCTGTGTCTGTGTGGCTCCTTTCGTGTCCAACAGCAAGAGTTTTCCATTAGTGTAATTATTTTTTTGAAGAATTCACCAGTGGTCTTACCTAAAGATTTTTCAGTTCCAAAATGGTGCTCCTTCCTAACCAAAAAAATACTTGAAATGGGTTTATGCTGTGTGTTTGAGTGGATGAGATCCCTTTTGTAGGAACTGTATATAGTTTTCCCATGTATGTGTATGAGCACTGTACCAAAAATATTTAATGGTGAGGTAATAATGATGCTTTACAGAATGTTAATCTTTTGTGCTACATGCAGGCAAAAATTCTTAAACGAGATGAAACTATATTTTATCATATCTTCCTGAAAAAGAAAAAAAATACAGCCATTTTCATTCCAATTTTTGACTGTATGGGCAAGAAGATCAAAAACTGAAGACACACATTCTATGTCTTCTTCTTTATTCTAGGCAGTCAGGATGAAGAGGTAACTGCAGAGCTATCAAAACTTGTCAGTTTGATTTGTTTGAGTTTGATTTGGTTTTCTGATTTTTTCTTAATTATTTTCTTACTGCTGTTTTTTTCTTTTTCTTCTCCTCACATTAAGTGGGCCTAAACACCAGAGTGCAGTAGAAGAGATTTTTCTCCTCTCATCTGAGGGAACAGGAAATCTAGAGACACTAGTCTTGCTATCTCTTCAATTTATCTTCTGACATGTGAGTTAAAGATCTCTAGAGTCATGTAATGCTGTTTCAGTAGCAAAACCCTGTTGATTATTATCCTACACTACACAGTTAGTCTTTTAAGCAGGATGGGTTTAAATAAGCACAAAAGACTCAACAGAAATCTAGAACAGAGACACCTTTTGCTGCCAAGTTTCATATTGGGAAAATAGGGTGCAGCTGGCAACAGCTCATGGGAATGAAGCTACAGCATCTCAAGTGCACCTTTTGCTCCTAGTGACTATTTTTGTCTTTTATTGTTGTTGTTGTTGTTTCTCATACTGCTAAGTACTGCTAAAGCTCCCAGCTGTTCTATCACATGATCGACTGTGCTAACAAACAATATTGTTGTAAGGCTGTGTTCCTTAAGCTGCCAACTTCAAGTGTGACTGCAGCTCATAGTATGTGGTAAATGTAGAGAGGTTCTTGGAAGCTCCAAAGGAAATTAACTGCTGCCTCCTTCTTCAGCACATTAGTCAAAAGTAATCTTACAAATATTCCAGGAAGGCTAACCTCTAGCTTCTGCTCTCATGGATGAAGCATTGGTAATACTGTTACACTTTGTAAGCTCTATAGTATTTACTATCAGAATTTCCTCTTTATTTCTCTCATAAACCTAATTCATCTCTTATCTATCTCCATAACTAATTTCATAGCAGCAAATTCACCAAAAAAAGTGAAGAAATCACATCTACAGCTTAAAGCATGTGACTGCAGTAATACATATAATATTTCTGAGAACAGATAGAAAGCAAGCAAAGGCAGCCATGACTGTAGATAAAAGGAGGTCCTAGAAGGAAGATGTGACTCAGATTCTGATCCCTGTTTCTAACACAGCTTCCCTGTTTTCTCGAAATTCTGAACAGAACAACTTTCAGAATATTACAGAAGTAATCCACGTCATTGACAAAAATCTTCAAAAGTAATCAACATGATTTTGCTTTCCCATCATGCACTTTGATTTTCCTTCCCCATGTACCCTTTGTGAGAGAGTTTGCTGCAGGAGTCTTTACAAAGCCAACTGCAGCAGGAGTGATGGAATGTGAGATTGAGTACCGAACTATTCAGCAGTGTCCCATGTCAGTAGGTCTCCATGGAAAACACACATTTTATTATTCACAGTGTTTGGTGATATGCAAGTTATGATATTTTTTAAGATCTTGGGTATGTCTAAATTGTGAAAATAAAGATATTATCTACTTGTTTACAAGTAAATCTTGGGGAACCTCTGGTCAACTTGTCTTCCTTGCAGCCTCAGTAAAATTCAGTTTGGTATCAAAAAGGAGCTGTTTCCATATTGTTCTGTTATGCTGTTACTCCCTCTTCGCTGATGGCCCTCAGCCCTTCCAGCTAGTAATTCTGTTACATACCCAGCACTTAATGAGAATAAAAAAGACGTTCAGCTTTAACAATTAAACTATTGTTTTATCAAGACAATAATTTCAAAGGTCCAAAATTTATGCATGTTCTGTGATCAAAATCTAGCTTATCTATGTAACTCTGGCCATCTCTGAAATTATAGGACATTCATCTTCAATTTCTCTTGTCTTCACATTATTTAATCTCTTCCATTGTGACCAAATAGGTCTCAGAGCGGGGAGAATTCTGTTCCTTAATTGTTCCTGCAAAATCTCATTGGGAATGATATAATAAATTACAAACTGAGGTATTGGTCCTATCATGTCTTGGCAGTCAAAGATATGAAAAATTAGTATCCATGAAGAATACTGACAATCTGAAGGATAGAAAAAAGTTTTGGTCTTTAAATCATGATGTATTTCATTCCATGGACCTGAAAAATTAAGAAGTATTTACACTAGATGTAAGGTTGTTAATGAGTCAACACCTTATTTGTCAACTTATTTAAAATACATTGATGTAAAAACTAAATGTAAAAACTAAATCACTACACATAAAATAGATATTAGAGCATTTTTGAGCCTCGATTATTTTTATATCCATAAATGATCCACTGATTACTGTTATATATTTTATGCATGTATTTAAGTCAATGATATTTTAGCTTATCTCAATTTTTTAAAGCAGATGAAAAAGCATTTTAAGATGTCTTTGAGTTCTAATTATTTGACTGTACATAAAATTATGTCAAATTAAATTTTAGTCTACAGCTAAGTAGGTTTTTATTTGCCTGTAAACCAAATTGGCTCAAATTTTTAAATGTTAGACATCAAAACAAGCAGAGGTGAAAATAAAAAGCAAATTATCTGCTTCTGGAGTGTGAATTCACATTTTTAGCTGCTGTTTGTTCTGTACTTGTTGATAATATTAGTACAATGAACTTATTAAAAATATCCTAAATGAGAAAATAGATATATGATCACAATAATAGAGAGATTTTATGTGTAGTGAAGTAAAGGGTTCTTAAGAGTAAGTATATTAACATCTACATAATATTGACATTGTGATCTGAACCCTTGATATTGTTTCTTACACAATAACCATTACAGATTACGGAGGAGAGGAAGAAAATTTAACAATTACTGCTTCATCTAAGTATCCTATCCTTAGGGTAAGTTTGCATTAGTACACAAAACAACATTCTGTCAAATTGCTCTGAAATCATATCTGCTGAAAATATTTTAAAATGTAACTGTTTTTGTTAGTTGTCCTCTGATTTGCACATTCAGTGCTGCTTACACCTGCACAAATTAAGAGTGAGAAGTAAATGATAGAGTTAGGAAGACCTGAAAATGTGGAGATCAGTGACTTTTCCTATCCATAAACAAATAGTGCTTTCTTTCTATCATGTGAGAGAACAAGGCCACATCACTGCTAAAATGTAGCTCTTGCTTTCCCAAGGATATCCTGTCAAATAGATAACCTGGAGATTCCACTGTTCTTAAAAAAACCCAAAAATACATGAAAATTTGGAATTTATTACAAACTTAAAATTTAGTAATATGAAAATAGTCTGAAAATAATGTTCTCTATACTATGAAAGGATCATGGGCCTTGTTAAATTCAACTGATTTTAGCTGGTAGAAGGCTACCCAATTTCTGGCTTCATAACATTAAAATAAATATCAAATAAAATACATAAAATAAAAAGTGTTTTGGTAGTGTGAGTTATTAGACTTCTCTTTCTTAGCATTAAAAAAACTTAGACTGCAGTGTTCAACGCAGTTCAGTACAAATTCATTACACAACTTATGAAAAAGGAGCTCAGATTTTATTTTTTTATCCAGTAATAGGCAGTCTTATCAGAACATCCTCTGCTATTGCACACGTGGCTCCAAACACGCTCCTGCCTGCAGCACACAAACACACCAGCAGCCTGTTTCTCAGAAGGCCTCTGAGCAGGTAGAATTCCGTGGAATTCCATGCACTTTGTACCCACACTCCAAACCACACCTTGTCTAAATCGGTGCAACATCGCTGTCCCCACCAACCCGCTGGTCTTTGCCAGCACCGTGGGAGAGGAGGTCACACACAGAGGATGGTTACAAAGGCATCCCAGGAGAATGCAGCATCATGTGCTCTAAAGAAAACTTTTATAATTAACTGAAGTATAGATTGCATATTGAACAGAGAAGAAATTCAGGCTGCTTCTGAGGAAAACTGAGATGTCAGACTTCGAATTTAAGGATCGTTCTAGTTCAAAGCTACTCCCAGGACTGGGCAGCTTTGTTAAAATATATGAAAATAATTCTTTAAAATGAATAAACACATTTTTATTGTATTCTAGAAGCTGCATTTGGAGTATATTTCCCATGTATATTAGAAATTCCAGGTTTCCTGAATGATACTTGAAGAAACTGAAACTATATTTAGATTAGGAAATTTTTGTTATGATTTGTGTGGTCATTTTATTTTTTGCAAGTCCCTTTTATAAATCTTTGAAAAGGTTAAAATTGATGCATTTATGACAGCATAAAAGGAATTGGGTTTTATTGAAGTGCAATTTCATTCCTTAGTAGTTTTATTATTAGAACATGCATTGTAACCTATTTTATAACAATTAATACGCAAAAATGATAACATAATTTATGAAACCACAGAAGTGCATTTCCAAGCTTTAGCAATTATAGTTGAAAATTTTCAAATATTTATTGTAAAAGCTCTGCTCATGGTACTGAAATGTGTTTTGTATTGCTCTTTCTCCTATAGCAACTATATAATTTCAGAAGTTTATAAACCAGTCATAAAACCTCTGCTTCTGCTTTTCTTGAAGTATGTAGCTCAAAGTGAATTAAGGAAACCAAAGCAAAGAAAAACTAATTAGAACTGCTTTGGCAGCCTTTGATAAAAACTTTTTCATAATACAATCAATGACCCCCACTGCTGGAGAAATGACTGAATAAAATGCTACCTGTAACTGTGTATGTACAGGATCTGGCCTTGATGTATGGTGTAGGTTATAAATACAGTCTATAGTGGCAGAGTAAATTTCTTATTTTTGTTCTTACTGTCTGCTATTTGGGAATTTAGACATTATCTGAATTTACATAATTTGTGATTTGGTCTCAGCAGTTAACAAACATTTTTGGTTTTTACTGATAATATTTCCTTATCTACAAAAAGCACATGGAAGTCCATTTAGCTGGCAAGTGGAATCACAAATGTAGGAGGTAATATATCATGACTGGAAATCATTCACGTTTAGGATTTTTCCAATATTTTGGTTTTGTTTCCTTAGGTGCTTATATCACACATGGTATACTAAACAAGCTGTTTTTCCCCCCATGTTTCTTACGACTGTCTTAAATTTAATGCCACATTCTATGACATTTTTCTTATTTGATAATCTTAAAAAAAGAGACAATTTTTTGGCTTGGATCTGGAATCTTTAAAATTAAAAATTAAAATTATTTTTTTCTTTTCTTTTTTTTTTTTAATATAACATGATTACGAATCTGTCATTTATTTCTTTTTCTGAATTGATCATTCTACCTTTTTATTAAGAAATGAATGTTAAACTAAACTACTATGTGCGTACACTGAAATATAAAGGCAAGAGTTCCCATACTCAGAGAAATTAGAGAACATGACAATATCCATTAACACAGTTTTCTGTGATTAAAATTATTCAAATTAAATAATTGGTAATAAAATAGAAATAATAAACATTTTACTAAAACCATATTTTTTTTCTATATTAGTAACATAAGGAAAAATATATGTATCAAACTCTGAGGTTGAATGTCTTCAAAACAAGTCATCCAACTTCAAACCCAGATTTGATTTTTCAGGAAAAAAAAAATTATTCAATTTACAGATTTTAAAGTTTTTTAGAAAAAGTGTAAGAAAATCTGTTCTTAAATGAAACTACTGGTTTCTCTGATAATAAACAAAAAGCAGCAAGCAGCTATCAAGAGTTTTCAATAGCAAAGGGTTTACAAATTTGAGTTGCAGTTTGGATCTAGACAAATCAATTCATTGTAATAGGTGGCACTTTTGGACCAATGCTTCTCATAAGCAAACATGTATCACATAGATGAAAATCCACTTGGGACTCAAAAGCAAAGCTGTCTGGCAAATGACAAATTCCACACAAAGAACATTACTGCTGCACATCAAATCAGAATGTATTTCTAAGCAAAAGGGTACAGCATTTCAGGGTTAAATTTATATAGGAATAAATCATTCAGTGTTGTCACTACTACATGTACTTAGTATTTTTAAAGTTTAATAAGTCCATAACTATGCTTTTGAAACTTAAGTGATCTAAAGAATCCTCACATTTAGGAACAGATGATCACATATTCAACAGGTCATGGTCATATTGTTGAAATATGATTGCAAACTTCAATGTAAAATTTGGATTTAGCTTCATCAGTTCCATTCTGTGCTATTTGCATAGATTTTGACTTTAACAACACTTTAAATTTTCAACTTCCTCTGTACTTAATATCATAATCTTGCAATTCTTTTTTTTTTCCAAATATCAGAGAACCAATGCTGGCAGCTTCTTCAGTTTCTACTCTAAGCTTCACTCTATCTAAAAATTCATTATGGTTTTCAAAATAATAGACACATATTTCACAGTTAAATTTCATTGAATTACATTAAATTGGCATATCTACTGCCCTGTAACTTAGCAAAACCCCACTTCACTTATTGGTAATGGCTCATTTATAAACACAGTAGGCAAACAATATTCTAGTGGATAAACCTTCAGAGAACTAGAAATTATTACACTGTCTATTTTCAACCTTCTGTTCACCCACTTCATATTCACCATGACAAAAGTTAGTTCTCTCTTCAGACTTATATGATGAAGCACGGAGTTGGTAGGGGCTTCTGGCCTCTGAGATATTTTTCTATGATCCATAAGATGTTTTTCAAAAGCATATTTGATTTCATGTTATAAGACACTAGGATGTTTGCTCTTGAGACACTGTCAGTATGTTACTCTGAAACCTATTAGTCTGATGCTTAGAAATTTTAATTAAAAAGAATCGCTTACTGTAAAGCTTTGCAATGTCCACGATAAGAGAATATTTGACAGGAGCCATGAACTGGAGGGTATTGTGACTTTGAGAAGTATTCTAATTTATATGGAAAAACCTTCCTCAAGCCAAATGTCCCAGATTTTCTAGTGTACAATTCTAAAAAAAAAAAAAAACTGAGGCAAGAGAGAGGTGAATTTGAATCCCAAAAGGGCCATCTGTGGAGGCCCAAGCCAGACACACTCTTCTGAGTGGGATTTCAGTATATATAGCTGCTATAAAACTGCATCATTAGATAACTTTGTATGCATCTCAGCCTGGTGTTTACTACTTCAGACATTTGAGAAGCTGTATGGATGGAATGCAGCCAGACATATATTTAAGCAGATTTATCTCCTTCCCATTTGTGATGTGATCCTTCTTCTGGTATTCTTTAGGGAACAAGGAGAGAGATACAACTGTCCAAAAATAGCACCGAAAAGTAGGGAAATGACATTGGCAAATTATTCTGTCTTGACCAGTAGAGTGAAAAAATATTCACAGCTTTTCTTACAGCTGATGAATTTACTTATTGATGAGGAAGCCTTCTTATAGTCTTCCTTTTAAGTGTTACCAAGTTGCTCACCCCATAATGAGATTCTTAACTTTCAAGGAAGAAAGGAGACATTTTTTACAAACTGTCATATAACACATGGAAATTGAAGTGCATCAAATTACTTCAGCTTCTTCCTCCTATTTATTACCTATATAAATTTAGGTGATATTTTTCCTTCCCCAAAACATTTTAATTTGGCTAGCATTATGATAGATATTGCAACTTGCTGAACAATTTAATACTTAAATTGTGTAGATATTAAAATACTCCTTCAAGGCGTGAATAATAAGTACACCTTTTGTGCACCTTAAAACATAAATGTAAATCTAGCATTTCATTATATCTTTAACTAAGAAGTTATTTTTATTTTTCATGTTAATATATTTTAATATTTTAGTTAAAAATACTAGAAAAATATCATGCCAAATTTTTCCAGTTAATTAGCAAGCAGAAATCTTGATGAAGAGCAGGCATTTTTATGTTACCCATGAATAGTTCTATCTACTGTGCATGCTTATTTCTATTATCTTCTAAAAAATCTATGAGCAGAAACCAGCTGCATACTGGGTTATTGACAGCATTAAAGGAAGCACACAGATAAAGGAAAACAATATGCTTGTTGAAATAAATCTTTTTGCCCATAAAATATAAATAACATGTTTATAATTGGAATGTGCTTTGGGATTTCTGTTCTTCCTGCTCTATATAAATTTCTGCAGTGCTACTGGATTTTTTGTGAATGGATTGGAGAAGAAGAAAGTCTTTTTAAAAGAAGTGCAAGAATATATTCTTTGCCTATTCTATGTGTTACAATATCACTGATGTACTGTACTTGCCTCTTTAAGCAAGTTCTGTAATGATAGAATGTCATGAACTTTTGAAAGTATCATCAAAGAAGCAGAAGTGCATCGGTTCAAAAAGACACACTGAGCCAAGTTACAGCTGGGCAGATCCCTCTAGAAAAACAACAAAGCTGTTTGTTTAATTTCTCATACAAGTATTTAATAATTTATTTGTTGACATTTATAACAGCATTCATTAAAATCAAAATTTTCTTCCCTCAGCATTGAGCAATGGAATTATCATTCAAGCTAATATTGATTCAATAACTTCATGGAAGTGTCTTGGGACAATCATTGGGTAAAATGTGGACCAAACACACCTAACAGCAGCATCTAGATTCTGGCTCTTCCTGGGTGCCTTCTATAATTTTTGAACAAAGTTGTCACTATTTTCAGTTTCCTTCTTTTACTGGGAAAGTTGTGCATCCTTCTCTACAGAGCTCAATAGCTCTGAAGAGAGCTGCTGATTCATTGTGCTGGGGTTGTGGGCAGCCTGCTGGGGAGGGCACTGAGGAATGTTGGGTTCAATTCCTTCAAACAGAAGGGGGAAATGAACTTAGATCTCACCTATTTTGGGGATAATGTTTCAACTGATAAAGTATAATGTACAAGCTCTGCAAAGCTATCACTGCCACTCAGTGCCTGCTGTGTTTTAGATGGGTAGGTCCATCTGAGGTTTCAGAAAAAAAGGAAAAATCTCAGCTGCATTCCTTTGAAAGAGGGATCAGAAGGAGATGCAACCATTAGACAAGTAAGCCTATATAAAGCTGGACAACTGTTAAGACACTATCCTGTTGTCAGCATATCCCTGCTGGATGGCTGTAAGCAGATCCCCTTTCATCAGCCTCATTGCTCTGGGGACAGTTCTATCACCTATGGACTTTTCTGTGTGTTGTGTATGGATCCTGTGATTCCAGCCCAGGGCTCTGCATTCTACTTTATATGGAAACAGTAGACATTTGAATAGCTGATATTATGGTGCTTACCTCCCTCTTTAGAAGTAACACAAAAACCTAACTTAAGGCATTCCTCTCTGACTATTTTTTTCCTCTTTATCTGTGCCTTTTTTTTTCAGATGTCCATTTTTCGTGTAAGTTTTCACTGTGGAAACATGGCTTAGTTCCACATTTTTGAAAATATATCTGTATTTTCATAAAAAATAAAAAATTACTTTGAGTGGCATATAACATGATTTCTGAAAAAGAGTTTTAGTAGAATCATTATACATATATATATGTGGTCTGCTTGGCCTAAGGAGAATACAATATTCACTAATGCAGCAAGAATTTTTTCCTTCACACAGTGCGTTCAGGTATATGTGGCAAGTTTTTTGAGGTTATCAAAAATGTAAGAGTACATGTGACTAGAATGTCTAACAAGTCTATCATTTGCTGATACTTTCAACTTTGACCTAAAATAGTTCAGGTCATTTTCCTAAAAAACCTACTTAGTAGTGTAAAATAATCCCAATTTTATGTTGTACTCTGTAATGGATGAATATAATGAACTGTTCACTGAGCTCACCAGATATATGTGACCTTGAACAGATTTTATATATGTAATCCAAAGCAGAAAAATAACTAGATGGAAATAAAATGCACTATGCTGCCATATCAGACTTTAAAAAATTTTCATACTGAACTGAATTATTATTTTCACATGTGATTTGGAAAGTTCACTGACAAGCTGGGTTCCTGTTTAATTTCTGGATTGGTAGAAATGAATCCCTATAAAATCTGTCCTATCTCCAGGGGAATTGTCCCATAAGCAAATGAAGGGAAAAACAGCTATTTGCTTTTCTCAGACTCTCCAGAATATTTGGTTGCACGACAATATTTGTAATAATAACTCTTGTGAAAGTTCTGGTCATTACAGATGAACTTGGGATTCTGTAAGGCAATGGATTCAGGAAGCCTAGAAAGCCTGACATAGATTAGAATATACCTTGTCCTTTACAAATTATTAAAAAGCACAGGAGAATACAAAGATGAGTTAATCTACTTGTGTTTTGTTTTCTCTGCAGCTTCATACTGAACTTTGACATCATAGTCTTACTGAATGTGTTTAAATATTGTCAGAAATTACATGAAGGACTGCTTCTTGTTTTAAATCCCAAAGCAAAATCCTCAGATTTATCAGCTCAGATTGATTTAAAAAAATAGGTAATTAATATTATTTCATCAGCATATCAATACAAATATTAATGTAATCCGTGTGTAACTTTGACTTGTAGTGATTTGGGCTTATTGTAAATGCTGTGACAGCCCATGTGTTCATCAGTGCAGTTGGCTGATTCTCCCTCCCTCTGATTTTGCAGAAATCTTTGCTTACATATTTAACACAATCCTGCTTATGTGATAAAAAATGAAACTTGGCTGAGGTGATTCTGTTCCTAGTGGTTTAATATTACCTCCCTGGTTCTCACCAGTACCAGTCTCTTATTATGTCCCCTCTTGTACATTTCACATTTAGAAATCTCCCAAAGATCACTGTAAATATCATTATATGATATGCTATGATATGATATTTAGTACATTTATTATATTATTATATTTATATTTATTATACATATTTTGTACATATGTTTAGATTATTATTTATATGTACATTGATGCAATATTTATAACCCTAGGGTGACAAAATAACTGGTTTTTCAAATCCAGATACTCAGATGAAATCCATGATTTCTCCCTGACTACATAACTCCAACTCTTGAAGCCTTCCAGAAGGTAAAGGGACTGCACAGCTGGCATAATATTGCTCATCTTTAAAAAAAGATTCCTATTTGTTCAAACTAAATCTGGTTATATAATGTAGCATTAAGTGTTGTGTTGGTTTTGCACAGCCTGGTATTTGGTAGCAGGGGGACCACAGAGGTGGCTTCTGTGAGAAGCTGCTGAAAGCTTTCACCGTGTCCGGCAGAGCCAATCCCTGATGGCTCTGGAGATGGACACACTGCTGGCCAAAACTGGGCCAATGAGAGATGATGGTAACACCTCTGTGATAGCAGATTTAGGAGGAAATCTAAACAAAGGTGGCAGCGCAGTTTTGATTCCAGGCAGAGAAGCGGAGGAGATGAGACCATATGGACAGAACAACATGGTGACACCAGGTCAGTGGAGAAGGAGGGCAGGAGGTGCTCCAGGCACTGGAGCTGAGATCCCTCTGCAGGCCATGGTGAGATCGTGGTGAAGCAGCTGTGCCCCTGCAGCCCAGGGATCCATGGGGAATGTAGAGATCCACCTACAGCCCCTGGGGGAGGTGTTCACACCAGAGTGGGTGGATGCCTGGAGGAGGCTGTGGTCCTGGTGGAGACTCAGGGCCGTGCTCCCAGGCTGGAGCAGCCTGTCCCTGGGGAACTGCACCCTGTGGAAAAGTGACCCACACCACAGCAGTTTTGGGAGGACCAGTGTGCCAGTGGTGGGGGACTCACGTTGCAGAAGTTCTGGGAGGACTGCTTCTCATGAGATTGGAACCATGCTGGAGACTTTTGTGGAGAACTGTCTCGTGTGGAAAGGAACCCAAGAGTCTCACAGGAAAATGATGTCTCAGTTAACATTGTTGTCTTTTTCTAGCACGTGCAGGTCTCTTTTTTCTCCTCCAAAATATTACTGCCTGTCTCTGTTTGGGTACCAAAATTAGCATAGTGGATTGAGCTTGGCTGTGGGAAAGTTGCCTACTAAGCCACTCCATCACACCCTTTCCCAGGTGCACAGAGGAGAGAATAAAGTGGAGAAAACACAGAGGGTGAGATAAGGCAGTTTATTACAGTGAAAGAAAGAAACAACAGAGAGTTCTGTTTACACATAAGCAAAGGGAAAAGTCAATCTCTACTTCCCATCAGCAAGTGATGTTCAGGCACTTCCTGGGAAATAGGGCCTCAGCACCTGTAGTGGTTTCTCTGGAAGGTAAATACTGATGAATCATGAATTCCCCCTCCTTCCTCCCCTCTCCCTTAGCTTTTATACCTGAGCTGATATCACACAGTATAGAATATGCCTTTGGTTCATCTGGATCAGCTGTGTCCCCTCCCAGGAATTTGCCCACTCCCATTGAAGGGGGAAGGAATGTCAGAGGGACAGCATTGCTTGGCAGTAGCTGGAACACTGGTGTGTTATCAACACTTTTCCACTTACCATGGCAAAGCACTGCCCTGTGAGGGCTGTGAGCTACCTCAGTCAGACCCTGTACAAGTGTATAAAAAGAAAAAATATCCTCTTTATGTAGTCAATTCAGCAAATTAATTCAATGTTTGAGGCATTTGAACAAGGCCCTCAATAAAATGCTTTAATATCATGAATTACTAATTAATCATTATGACTAATTAATTAATTAATTATTGCTAATAAACTTTAGTCATCCCTGAAGTGGCAAGGCAGTTGGACTAGATAATCACTGTAGGTATCTTCCAAATGAAATCATTCTATTCAATCTGTTTTTTCTGTTTGTTCTTTCCTGTTCTGTATTACTTCTGAAGGTGAATTTCTTCTGTATTTGAAGTACACTACCACAACAGTCTTGTTTTATTAATAGTACCAAAATGGAAGTGTAAATCTAATTCATCTTTATAAGAAAGGTCAACATACACCTATGAAATATATATATATAATATGTAATAATCATAATTTTCAAAATGTCCAGACTACTCTAATATTTCTAAAATTATGTTTTTTCTCAGACAAAATTACTTGAAGAATTTCTCTGAGATTTCTGATGAGTTTCTGGGTGAACAAAATTGATTTTTTTGGAACGTGAATTATTAATTAAAGCCTATCCATTCAAGCATGCTTATAATGAAGATCTTAACTGGTACATAATCTCAAATATTCTTGAAAACAATAGTTTTCAAGCTGCACAAAATATAACCCTGTCATTATTTTTTATTGACAGTTACATTTTTATCTTAGAAGTCACCTTCCATGTTTTCTATTGTTTTTAAACATTGTTTACCAGTGCACAGCTGTGTTCATTTCATGTTGCTAGAATATGTGCAACAGGCATGCTATTGCTAAATGGATTTATGGTTTCATACACCCAATTGTCACTATCACTAAGTCACAAATTGCCAACTGTTACCACATCATAAAATCCCAGAGAGATAAACTATGCTAAGTGCAGTCAAATGGCTCTGGTATCTAAGATACCACTACGTGGTAACTTTTGGCACTAGCAATTTAATAGTTCTTAAAAATCCCAATAATTATTACCTAGCCTGCAATCACAATTGATAACCCTGCTGGCAGGGGAAATAAGCCAAAATCAAAGTGGTAATGCAATACAAAGTAATCCCATATAAAGTCAACCAATTTTATCGGTTTCAAAACAAACAAGAAAGAAAAAACACCACAGGAAACATGGATCCAATTATTGACATATCTGTCTAAATGTAGTGTCCTGTACCACACGGAATGTGTCTCCTTAACAAATGCTATAGGTCTGCATCTGGCAGAAAAGTAAACTATAAAGGAATATTGGCAGTCACAGAGAATCCTTAAAGCTGGATACGTACATAACAGTAGATTTAAACTGGACAGCCATTCATCCTGCCTTTCTACTGGAGTCAGTTCCCATATCAAGGTTTGCTAAACATTTTAGGTGTCAGCTCCTGGAACTTCACAATGCTCAATATGTAATACCAGAGTAAAAAGATTTGAGATGGTTCATTTCAGGCTGGCTGAAATGTGGGGTGATGAGGATTTGTTTCATGGGCCATCCAACCAGTCACCTACAAGAACAGCAGACTGTGGAGGCAGACATGAAGCAGTTATGCTGCTGGTATCCCCTTTTCATCTGTGATCACATAAATCTGAGATTTGCTCATTAGAGATGTTATGCTATTCTATAACTACCCCAGCGTTGCAGATGCTTAGGAAAACAATGCTCACATCTGCACCATTATTTCTTATGAAGGCAAGTTCATAATTTCTGTACCTCCATTGTAACCAAGAGAATCATGGCTGCAAGTAATTTGTCTATTCCATTCAGTTCAGTTCAAGGTCTAAAGAGCTACAAAGACAAGGGGTAGATTAGATACACTGGGGTTCAATGTTGTCTGGAGATAAAAATTAATAAAGGACAAAGATTATCAACCTAAACCAAGATGAACATAATTTAGTTTCAAGGATAAGAGGTAGAAACTGTTCTTGCAAAGAAATCTTAATCCTTAAAAGCTGTTCTAAGAATGAAGACAGTAAAGCAGGAAAAACTATTGGTATTTCAGTCTCAAAGTGTGTTATTTGAAGACAATTCCAAGACAATGGAGATATAGAGAACTATTTACAGGTGAATTTTGACTAACATTAATTTTATTCATGGAAGTATATAACTAAATTATCCCTTACCAAAACAGGAGTGAGCAACTGCAGACCAGCAAATTTTATTACTCTTAGAAGCCACACATTTTGCTTGAGGATTAGTTTGGGGTCTTTAGAGAAACCATACAGCAGCAATTGCAGACATCAGAAGTCCTCTTTATGTCGCCCATCCACCCCATCTCCAGTATGAACCTGAAGGGGAAGGGAGAAAGTTCACCAAAATATTGCACCATCAAAAAAACCCACCAGTAAAAGAATTGCTTATTGTTATTTTTCACCCTCCTGACACTTCTCAAGCAATAGATGAAGGACAAAACTGAATTAGAAACTTTAAAGAGCATGCTCTCACCATGAGAAGACATAGTATATGACTCAGCTCCTCTTATTTAGCATAAAATACCAGTCAAGTAGAGTAGTCTGTTATTTTCACTGAAGTCAGAAACTGTAGTTAACCTGTGAGCTTTTGTTAATGGCTTTGTCTTTGTTATGGTTTTACCTTGAATTGGTTAGCTGTCATTCAAAAATACTACTATGTGTTTTATGATTAGACAGCAACATAGACTCCAGCTACACATAAAATCTCATGCTCGTAAAAAAAGATTTGGTTTTTGAAAGCAAATGGTCAGTTTTGAACATAATTCTTGCACTGTAGTAGAGATTTTAATACAGAATAATAGCCTAAAAAATGGAGGAAAAATTGTTATTTCCTTCCTACATGGTTCTACAGGTTTTTCCCCAATTTAATTACAAGCAAGTTCTCCACAAGACCATCTTTGACTTAGCTTTATAACATCATTTGGATAATTACCTTTATTTATGGTATTGTTTAGAGCACTGCAGAACTGCTGGAGGCTGGTTTTAGGAGACTGCAGGTTTGCCAAGCATTGTGACTATCCCCCATTTTTATTTTTGTTGTTATTGTGTTATTGTCATTTTGCTGTGGAATAATTTCATGGTTTCCATGTTATGGTGGCATTTCACAATGCTGGTAAAATGCTAACACATCCCTGGAATGTCATGTTAGAATAAGACATATTATGTTCACTCAGCAGGGTCAGTAGTTCTGTCTATATAGCAAATATTTTACAGCTGGATAATCACTAGTTACATGGTTGCAAGTTATGACTTCTTTTAATCATGTTATTTTACCGTGTATAATCTTAGTCCCCCAGTGTTATTTGTTCCATTTCTAAAAATATTAGTAGCTGAAAAAGTTTGGACTCTGCACATAGCACTTTGCAGGTGAACAGCTGTTTGAAAGAATGTGACAGCAGACCCTGAGGCACCAACAAAAGGACATGCATTCATGTATGTGGAGTGCTCAGTTGATTTCATATTAATTTCCTCCTCTATTTGTGGTAGAAGTTTATGCCACAGTTTCACTGGGAGTAGGTATTTCTCCTATGCTTTCAGAACAAGCAGCTATGCACATCTCAGTCAATGTCTGTGTGAATGGAGAGAGAAAAAAATGGTTTGAAAAGTATTTCACTTCAGTCATGCTACTTCTTTCAGTCACAGATTATATTATGTGCTTTAAGACAAGTTTTTGCTGAAATGTCAATGTGCCTTTATATATCTATCTGTTGAACCATAGAACCATAGAATCATTTAGATTAGAAAAGACCTTTAAGATCATCAAGACCAGCCATTAACATGGCACTGCCAAGTCCACCACTAAACTATACCCTTAAGTACCACATCCACACATCTTTTATCTTCAAGAATCATGACTTAACCACTTCCCTGGGCAGCCTCTTTCAATTCTTAACATCCATTCAGTGAAGAAATTTTTCCTAATATTCAGCCTAAATTTCCCCTGTCAGAACTTGAGGACATTTCCTCGTGTCCTGTCTCCTTGTTGTCCTGTCTGCTTGGCAGAAGAGACCAACCTCTGCCTGGCTACAGTCTCTTTTCAGGCAGTTGTAGAGAACAGTAAGTTCCCCCCTGAGCCCTCTTTTCTTCAGGCTGAACACCCCCAGCTCCCTCAGCTGCTCCTCATCAGACTTGTGCTCCAGATCCTTCACCAGCTCCACTGCCCTTCACTGGACATGCTCCAGCACCTCAATATCTTCCTTGTCATGAGGGGCTCAACACTGAACACAGGGTTTGGGGTGTGATTTCACAAGTGCTGAGTACAGGGGTGCAGTCACTGGCCACACTGTCGCTGTCCCAGGCCAGGATGCCATCGGCCCTCCTGGCCACCTGGGCACACCCTGGCTCATGTTCAGCTGTCTATTGACCAGCACCCCCAAGTGCTTTTGCAGCAGCTTTTCAGCCACCCTTACCCAGCCCTTGAGTGGATCCAGTCTGGCCCCATAGACCTGTGCATGTGTAAGCAGCAAATTGTGCACTGACCTTTTCACTTTAGATTATGGAGGTTTTCATTCTGGTCCCCATCTTCCAGCTCAGTTAGCTGTGTGCTTATAGAACAACTAGTCTTTCTGTTAAACACTGAGACAAAGAAGGCATTATGCACCTTAGCCTTTTCCTCACTCTTTGTCACTATGTTTACCCATATATACAATAAAGGATGGCGATTCTCCTTTGCCCTCATTTTTTTGCAAAAATATTAATATTACTTTTTTATTGTCTTTTATGATAGTAACCAGAGAAAGTTCTAGTTGTGCTTTGGTCTTTTCATTTTCTCCCTGCATAATCTCACAACATCCTGCTGGTATTCCTGAGTTGCCTGCCTCTTCTTCTAAAGGTGATACACTCTCCTTTTTTCCTGAGTTTGAGCCACATCTCTTTGTTCACCTAGGCTTATCCTCTTCCCTGCCAGATCATCTTTTTGCACACAGGTATGGCCTGCTCCTGTAGCTTTTAGATTTTCTTCTTGAACATTTTCAAGTTTTCCTGGATTCCTTTGACCTTCAACATTTCCTCCCAAGAACCTGTCTCAATCTAAATAGGCCAAAGTCTACTGTCTCAGAATTCCAAAATAGCAACTCTGCTGAGTTTCCAGCCCTGAAGGACTACTTCCCAAAGAATTTTGTAAACCAGGGCCTATCTATCTTTGGTTCTATGATTCTACAATTCTATGATTCTACAGTTCTGTAATTCTTTCTATATCTATCTATCTATCTATCTATCTATCTATCTATCTATCTATCTATCTATCTATCTATCTATCTATCTATCATCTGTCTATCTTTGTCTCACAGGCAGAGTTGCTTGCAGCCAAATTCTGCACACCTGTGGAAGCAGAGAACCAGTCAATTCCCATCTCCATAATGCTCTGCAAGATTACTCCATGAGAAGAATCTAGAGTTTATGCAGCACAGATCTCATGGAAATCCTATTTCTCTACAAGGAAACTGTTCTTTGAGCTAAAAATAATTACAGTGCCAAAGTATTAAATTATTGTAGCATTTTTAGCAACTAAAACCAAATCAGCTAAGTATTCTGGATCAATTTTTCAAAATTTATCTCACATATAAATTCACTCAACAAGCTCCTACATTCTGTAAAGCCATAAGCAGAGAGCGTAGTCTGTTAAATGAAGACAGGCAGACAACAAATCTTCAGCTATGGATTAAAGGCAAAAGCTGACAAGTAAAACACCATTTTAAGGGATAAATGTTATATTTCCTGTATTGAATTTTAAGCCAGGTCAGACAAATAGACTCAATCTTATTTTACTGAATTTCTATCAAGTATTTCCTTAAATGTGATTACACTTGCTTTTCAGTGGAATGCAGCAGGATAAGGAGAAGCTTTAATATCATCTCAACACATCATTATCCTTCCTTCTGGCAACTGGTAAATGTATAAAACCAAAATAGTGCAAAACCAGCAAAAACTGTTACAGGATGCTGAGAATCTTCTTTCCTAAAGATGAAAAAAGGAAATGGTCTCAGTGTCCTCATTTTATGCAGGAGATTATTGTAAACAGAATCTTCTACCCCTTCATTAGAAGAATTTTCATGTGGAGACAAAATTTTAGAAAACATTTTTTCTCATTTTTCTCATTTGGTTTTGATAAATCTCCCTAAACACAGACAGGATCTACTATTGTGTCATTGAGTAATTTATGTTTCTCAAGATTCACAAGTGTTTTTCAGAACCTTTTATAGTCTTGTGTTTTGCAGTAATCATCTTCTTTCTATCTTTCTTTATTTTTTGGTTTTTTCCTCATCTAGTTCCTACTTTCCTCCATGACTTTCTCTGCAGACTTATCTATTTTCTTCCATTTTGTGTGGGAAGAGAAATTCCAAAGAGGTGACACCTGGAAGTCACCAAAAACTTTTAAATATAGATAGATTAGAACTCTTTTTTTCCAAGATTATCATCCATACACAAAACATGAATGTGTGCAATTGGCTCACAATAAAAAATGGAAAAGCAATATAGGAAACTAAAGCATGTTTCCTAATCCAATGCAGATTTATTATTTTATTATTTTATTCATCTCTTTGACTCGTTGTTTGTATTAAGCATTAATGGTTGAGCTACTTGGAAGTAGAAAACTGCATAGTCTACCACAATCTTTCTGTGCCATTTAAGCAACAAGAGGCAGCTGCAAGTTTTGGCTGAATGTATTTTGGCATTAGTGGTGTTAAAATGAATGTGTTTCTGCAGCTAGAATGGCAACATAAAATCAATTAGCTACATATTCTTCTTGTTTAAGTGATATGTTGGTCCAAATGCATTTCTCAGTAAAAACACACTGATGCTTCAATGATGGAAATGATGAAAAGCACAGGTGAAGGCAAGAGATATTTATAAAATTAGGCCATTAAAAAGCATAAAAAGAGTATGTTCCACAAAATGCTGTTTCTAAGGTAATAATATCTCCTTGAACTATTCTATTGTATCAATATTATACCTGCTATCTACTAGTGTAGTGCACATGTATATGTATGTGTATGTGTATGTGTGTGTGTGTTCACACAGGTTAAAGGAGAAATGTATGTAGAGTCTTTATTTTATTTAAAGGCTAATGAAAATAACAACTCAGTAGAGCATTAGGTCTTTCCTAATACATGTTTTAAAAGAGGAAACATCCCAAATATCTTTCTATTCAAATATATTTTAAAAACCTAGGGGAAAAAAAAAATCCATTTTTGGTGTTATCGCATTAATTAATACCTGGGGATAATCTGGTTCCTAAGAAAGGACAATTATTCAAAAGTAGGAGAAATAATTACTTCTTGAAAGTTTAGGGAGTGATGGTATAAATATTTGTAGAGAAATAGCCTGTCCACAACGTTTATGGATGCAGGGCTAGAAAATCTCCTTCATTTTCCACTTTGATTTTCTGTTCATGACTCAGTCCTTTAATTAGGATGTTTCTGGCGGCATTAGCAGTACCGGGAAGCCAGTGACGCAATAAATCATATGGAACAGAGAGATAGGAGCAAGAGAAAAGATAAATAATTTGGAAAAAAAGCATAGCAACCACATATATGCAATAAATCATTGCAAGGTAGAAACCTGAGCTTTGAGGGGAGGGAAAGGGCAGCAACAGTTCTTCCCCTTTCTTCACATGGATTCTGGGGGTATTATTATGCACCTGGATAAAGATTTTTAATGAAACAATATTACACAAGCTTCTCTAGTGAAAAGACTATAATTTTTCATACCCCCAAGTAATATCATAAAATCACAAAATTACAGGATTATTTGTGTTGGAAGGGAACTTAGAGATCATCTAGTTGTAACATCTGTTATGGCAGAGACACTTTCCACCAGACCGGTTGCTAAAAGACTCATCCAGCCTGGACCTTGAAATTTCCCAAGGATGGAACATCCTCAGCTCTTCTGGACAGCCTCTTTCTACTGCATCACTAATCTTTTCTTCCAAACATATGGTTTAAACCTCTCGTTCTCCTTGCCCTATCACTACATGTCCTTGTACAAAACTGCTCGCACTGTTTTGTAAGCTCTCTTCCATTACTGGAAGGCTACAATGAAATCTCTCTAGAGTCTTCTTCTCTCATGTCTGAAGAACCTTAGCTCTCTCCTCTTTCTAGGAGAGGTGCTCCAGCCCTCTTGTGTCATCATGACCCTCTTGCAGACCAACTCTTACAGATCTAAGTTCATTTTGTGCTAAAATCTCCAGACAAGGATACAGTCTTACATGTGGGAGAGAGTGGAGCAGAAGACCAGAATCACCTCCCTCGAACTGCTGACCTGATGCTTTTGAGGCAGGCCAGGACACTTGATTTTCTGGGGTGTGAGTGCTCATTGTTGTCTCATGACCAGATTTTCATCTATCAGATCCCCCAAGTCATGCTCCACAGAGCTGCTCTCAGTAAGTTCTTCTCCCAGGCTGTACAGATGTCTGGAATTCCCCTGCCCCAGAAGCAGCACTTTGCACTTGAAACTTGTTGCACTTGAAACTTGTTGAACCTCATTAGTTTCTCATGGATCCAACTCAAGATTTTCTAGCATCCCTTCCTTCTCCTGTGTCAGCTTGTAGCAGCTCCATATAATGTGCAAACTTGTTGAGGTTACGCTTGGTCTCAATGTCTGTGTCATTGATAAAGATGTTAAAGATCACCAGAGACAGAGCCCTGGGTAGCACACTCATCACAGCCTCCTCCTGGACACAGAGCCATTGATCACAATGGTCTGGCTGTGTCCATCCAGTCAATTCCTTATCCACCCAACAGCTCACCCTTCAGATTCGTGTTTCTCCAATTTGGAGATAAGGATGTCATGTGGGACTGTGTAGAACACCTTACAGAATTATAGGTAGTGAGCATCAGACAGTCTTTCCTTATCAGCTGTTGCAGTCACTCTGCCATAAAATACTGTAGTGCTTAATGTGGAGCAGCTTTCAAAATCCTTTCATCCTATGAGATGTGAATACACTGTACATCCAGCAGTAAGACTGCAAGCTGTTGTCATGTAGAACCTATATTTGCATATGTTTTCATACTGGTCATGCTCTCTTTAAAATTGGGATTGTAATATTTGACAATTCATAGCATTTGTAAAACATGTGACATGCTACCTTGCAACATGAATGAAGATGTTATTATAAATAAATATCTTTATTTATTTCCATCTGTACAGCACTTTTCTCTAAGCGAATATCCATTATCTCCTATCCTGAATCAACTTAATCTTCTCTGATTTTAGGCACCTGCAGACATTCCTAAATTAGGCTCTTGGTTGCCGTAGGTTCTTTATTTATGATATAGATGAGACAGAGAGGCATCCCTGGAGGAAAATACCTTGTCTATGATCTGAACTTCCCCCTGGAAATTCCTCTCTCCTTGCTGAGTACACAGGGAGCATCCATTACCTATGCTTTTAAGTGGAATGCCTGGAGATAGGTGGAATGAATCAGGATCCTTTAGCCTTTTCTTTCACTGGTATGACATCTATTTGCTCTACTTAATCAGAAATCCTCTGCAGAGGGGACTGTATCTTCTGTCCATTCATATCAAATAGCCTGGAAAGATGTTTTAAAAAGAAAATACTTTTTTTTTAAATGCATTTTGGTGTTGTATGAGTTACATACTTCAGAGACACCATTTTCATTTGAACTTCTCAATAAGTCTATATTTTAAGAAACACATTCTCCATTTTGTTTATGGTCTTGACTTAAAACCTTTCAATGACATTAGTCAGAACAGGACCAGACACTTTTTCATTACATCAACATTTTATTCAATACAGTGGAATAGTAGTAATTTTGGTTTGTTAGATGTGGTGAAGCTGAATTGAAAAAGGATGACAAAGCAAGCTGAATTTTATGAGTGTTTTTACACTCATTACTTGCAGTAACTCTTGTTGTAGAAACATTTCAATATTTGAGGATCTGAGATCTCATCAGTCATTTATACCTGGTGTCTTTGTTAGACAATGCTTGATTAAAAAATATGCAAACCCAAATACAGCATTTTAGAAATAAAATCTATCTAAATTAGTGATATATATTTTTTATATATATCCTTTTACTATTGTTTACATTAATCAGGTTTTGCAACCCAGTTTCTCAGGTGGACATGCATTGATCCTAACTGTGGGTCGTTGCTGTATTTATGGCACTACAGAGCCTTTCCATCCTAATGCAAATCTATATTCTTAACATCCAAGGCACTAATTCAGACAGTAACCTACATCCTACTCTTCTCAACAAGGTGTTCTTTTTGAACAAAAATCTTTTTAGATGAAATTTGCATGGGAACAGTTTTATCCTTAGGGAACATGAAGGCTTTCACGAGTGTATTTTACAAAAATATCATAGAGGTGAAAATGTTCCAACCATTTGCAGTGATATGTTATATATTTAAATTTTCCTTAAAGTCTGCCATGCAGTCCTGTTAGTGCTGTAATCCATAATTAAAATGTGTGTTGAGGTTTGAAAGCGAAATTCCACCAAAGATGTTATATAAGCCTAAATTCAAAAGGGCCTTTATCATGGTCAAAGAGATAATCAGTTCTTAAGAAAACTCTTGCTGGTGCAAGATGGATAATTTTGTAGAGTAATTTCTAAAGGCCGTGTAAAATTTAAGTCTTTAACTATCTTGAAGGAAACTGTTTCTTTTTGATAGCAAATACCTGAGATTTTTTGAAGCCAGTTAAAAGAGTTATTATTTAACTTGTCTTCACAACATTATTTTAGGCTGCCTTGTTACAAATCCCACAAAGGCCCTTCTGACTGATTTATATTCCTAAGGTTACTTGAAACCAGATGAGAAACTTTTTTAAAACAACTTCTTAAATTCTGAATTATGTTTGGTAATCTCTCCAAAAAAGGTTTTAACACATCTTCATTGAATCAAGCATGAATATCTTACCAGTCAATTTTTTTTTTAAATAAGAAGGGCTAAGGAGATATTTGGTTGAAACCTCCTATCAAAGGCATTAATCTGGACTTTCTGCACCAAAGACAAAATAAGAGGAAACAGTGAATTCATAACAAGTCTTAGCATATGCACTACTCTAAAATAAAAACACCTAATTCTATGCTACCAAAACACAGAAGACCTGAAACTTGAAATATGGTTTTGTTTTTAACAAAAACTTGCATTCTGAAGAAAGCAGCTAGCTCAAACTGAAAAGTTTGTCTATCACCAAAAAAGATGTACATTGCAAGACAATAGCTTTGTGGTTTCTGTGTTGGGCTTTTATTATGGCAATAATAAAATTATTATTAATCTTCATGCAGATTTTATAATATCCTCTAGAATTTAGGCAGCCAATGAAAATTTCAGAGTGGCCAGCCCAAGTGGATGTAAAATCAGTCCAGAGAATGTAAAAAGGTGTGTGTGTCAAATTTCAAGTTGGTGGAAAGTGAGTCATACATAATATAATTGCAATATCACTTGAAAGCAACAGGAAGGTAATATGACTGGGCTAAAGAACGATGCAGTTGGAAGAAGAATGCTACAGTGGAAGAAATAGAGTCAGTTCACAGCCTCTTGTCTTGGGCTCCCACCCAGAGCTCAATCTGCATCTCAATCTGCTTCTTGCACTTCCAATTGAGCTACCTGCACCAGGTGTATTCCTCTCAATGACAAATTTGGGGATATTCACTGAATCTTGGTAGACTATTGTCAGTTCACAAAAAAACCTTATTTTTAAAATGTAATAGTACATTTTGGAATCAGGGTGAGGAGGCAGCACTTGGAATCTTGCATACTAATGCAAAAATACTGCAGTTCAAAGCAGATATAGGTGAAAAATTATTATCAATTTCATAGGCTATGGCTGATAATTCTGATATCTCATTTGTGTTAGATAATATACTTTTACTGTATAAAAATCTCCAACCAGGTTACAAGGTTTTGAAAGCCCAGCCTTTTCTTCTTAAAAAATCCTTTATTTTAAAAAACTTAGGTTAATTGTCATCACACTTGACAGTAATTGTTATTCTTATAGAACATTTTATTAAGAAGAAGTACATTAGTGTTTTAGAAGAATGACTATATGTCCCATTTTTTCCTTTTTTATACTTGCTCATATTCCTCCAGAGGAAATTTTGTGGAAACTTTGGGCAAGTCCCACCTGTAAACTGTGTCAATCCTTACTAGGCAATTAAATGGTATATTTAATCTGTTTTACCTCTGGAGAAGGCCTGTATTTCACACCCATTAGATAATTAACTGGTCCATTAGTTGAACTGTCACCAATTTAAGGGGTTGAAAAGACAGCTTTCCTTTCACTTGCAAGTACTTTTCAAAATCAGATTATGGTATACATATAACTAAACAACAATACTTGTCATGGATTTCTGGGAACGAGATTTACCTCCAAGGCAGAGCCTTTGATTTACTAGGGTCAATGCATAAGTTTCTAATCAAACCCCTTAATTTTATTCTGTCTGAGAGTGAGAAAGTGAAGGACATAAAGTAATGTACTTTTTAATGCTGAATGCCTAGGAGAGACTGGAGAGTTCACATAAGATTGAGCTTTCACCCAAACTCCATTTGACTTCATAAATAATTGTTCAGCACTCTGAGCTTAATATCTTCTTAACAAAGATTCTCTGGGACCTAAGATTAGCAGGAATAAAATAGGAATGTCTTATAATTAGGGTGTTGACATTTTTTTGTACTTGTGCACAATTTAGTCCTTTTTGAGATGTGTTTGAAAGTAATTTTAATTCACCACCTATGTTTTACCTCAATCTATCCCTTTGAACCTTCTCTTCCACAGCACATATTTCAGGGAGCTACTTCCCCAGAACTCTGGAAAACTTCTATCAGCCTTTGATATCAACCTTTGTAACATCATTCAGGCTATACCAGATTGAGAAGAATCACATTAGAGCCAATAAACCTGTAGTAGACATTTGAGATTTTTACAAGTCACCTTTTTTGATGATGATGTCTATCAGGTCCTTTAGAACAAACTGACATCTTGACAATCAGTCCAGAGTGCATTCCAAATGAAAGGGGAGCAATTGGTATCCAGATAAATAAGGACGAGGATGGGTAGATAAATACTGCCTTCAAAACAATTCTGGGTTTTGCAGACACTGTTCAAATTTCTGTTGATTAACTTCAGTAAAATGACTGTACAGCACTGTGACCATATCTCAGTCTTCCAATTTCTGAATCTTGTGGCATGTAAAGCTATTTCAGGAAACAAAGTAGAAACTTATTGCAGAATTTTTCTATTCCTTTTAGTTAATCAAACTCAATTCAAAGCTTATAGATGGAATTTGGCTTGGGTTACTGTTATGGCATGGCTGTGATATATATATGTTGAAGTTACCACTTTTCTAGTTCACAGCATGTAACTGTGCTAATGCTCTAGTCATAGTTTTAGTGTGTTTTCTCTGATATGATTATATGCAAATATGCACAGTGACTGTATACCGACATTTGGGAAATAATTTATGAAGAAAGCTGATCAGTATTCAATATTGTCAAGATGACATCTGATTGCTCACATGGATTCTTTCTGTAGTATGTCACCAGAACACAGTCCTTCAGACTGGATCTGGATTTAGGGAAGCTTATCAGAAAATTGTGGGCTACACTCCAAGATTATAGAAATATATATAGACCTAGCAAAAATTATATAGATTTACACAAATAAAGGATATTTCTATGCCTCTATTAGAAGTTCATATATATGGCACAGAAATCTCTAAGTGAAATAACCCTCTCACCACACTTACTCGATCATAACTTTGTTTGTTTGTCCATTTGTTTAATTAATTTAACCATTCTGCAGGATGGAATAAACCCTACTATTCCAAAAAGGAGGGCTATTACTTTGGGAATAAATGCTATTGCCTCTAAATACTTCCAGGAATGTGAGGACTGTCATGTGTGCCATGGCACAGAGCTTCATACTAATAAGACTTGAAGTATGACAAGAGATTGCAATTTCTGTCTTACACCACATTCTCAAGGATGGTGCAACACATTTGAGTGAGAAATCATTTGGTCTTTATGCTATTTCTATCCTGAAGCTCTCTTCAAAAGAGACAAATTGTGATCAATTATGTGTGGTAGAGTTCTCTTGTGACTGATGGCAAAAAAAAACAAACAAAAATCAAGCTATTTCACTTAGGTGCTCATTATGGAATTGAACTAAGCTTACCAGAAATAAGACAAACATTTTACAAGTAGTCTTCCAACCCTGATTCTCAGTCTAGAAGCTCTGTTTTCAGTTCCAGCCACCCCCACTACTCAATAGGTTCACTTTTTTCTTTCAGGGGACAGGTAATTAGCACATGTACAGTTATTCTGAGGTAATTATATGTTCTAAAACTAATGTACTTATGTGAACCAGAGGGTAGCTTACCATGTGAGCATTTGATAAGCAAACAGGTGCTTAAAAGATTTAATGGGTTTGTAGCCATCTGTACTGATTAATGATGTTTAAGAACCTCACTGCAGCTCATAATATCATCATAAATGAACACTGGGGCTTTTCAGTTCAAAAAAGGAAGTGTAAATGTTTCTCAAATTTTCCTGCTCAAATCTCTTTTGCTTAGTTACAATTTTGTATTCCAAAGGGCAATGAATAATTAACATTTCCCAGAAGCAATAAAGAAAAAACTCCTCCCTCTAACTTCTCTCCATCCCCGCCTTTTACCACAAGGTAGAATGAAGCATCTTTTTCCATGTATAGAGCAGAAAATTAGAGCAGATTTTCCCTCAAACAATTCAAACAATTTCTTATTAATCAGGAGCCTAGACAGAACCATTTCTGTTCCCTATAACCTGTAGAAATGTTGCCCCTTTTGATATCAGTAAGCAAATTGATGCTGTGGCCAGATACATCTCTCTGGCTGGGGATGGAGAGCCAAGTAAAAGAAACTGCCCCTACCTGGGACTGAGAAATGGGTAGGAATGAATAGCATTAAGCTATGCATTACACTATACAGGCAAATAACCCTATATTTTCAAGGTGATGTCCCAAGATTTCATAGAGTCAGTTTAACTGAGTATATATTTTTTTCCACAAATTCCTACCAACCAGCAATTGAGATGTATAATTTTAACTCTGATTTTTCACCCATTTGAGACACCTTTAACCAACCAAGTGTAAGTATTCTGAAAATATGGCAGTACAGTTTCCAGATGTGCCACTGTGACTTATGTGGCCTAGAGCCAGTGACTCTGAAGTGTCACCTGCTATATCAGCTAACTGATAGCCAGATGGTTAACAGTCCCAGATAGATCCCAGATAGATCCCTGTATTACAGCAGACACATTATGAGTAGCATGACCTACTTGCATCTTTGTTTTTCTTTGTTTTGCTATGATGACAGTTTATCTTGTCAATCAGGGGGCAGTTATACTTTTTTTAAGGCTATATGATAAAACTCATCTCCACACCCACAAAAGAACAGAGGCACAATGGCAGGTGGCAGGAGTCTGTCCTGGATGTTTCCAGTTTGCTCCCAGGTCCATCACCAGGGATCCTTTAGCTCATCAAAATCTCACTTCTACAAACCCAGAGAAGAGTGCAATGGCAGAGAGCCAAGGATCTCAAATTAAGGACTCAGACAAAGGGACACGCTGTACATTCCCCTCCCAGCAGATCCTCAGCCCCACTGACCCAGTGTGAAACTCGTTGTGAGGAGTCATTTGGACCAGA
The DNA here is from genome assembly GCF_001522545.3 of Parus major. Classification (NCBI taxonomy): domain Eukaryota; kingdom Metazoa; phylum Chordata; class Aves; order Passeriformes; family Paridae; genus Parus; species Parus major. Next base: position 15,405,313 of record NC_031773.1, read on the forward strand.
TCTCCATTTGACCTTTTGAACCAAGGGAATTGCTGCCAAGGGGCTCATCTTTAGGTGGTTCAATCATTTTTATACCAATAACAGTAATAAGCAATTATTTTGTGTAACATAGAAACGATAGACAAGATCAGAAGTCTGAGAACTAAAGATATAGGTGTGGCATGTGGCATATATTCATGTGGCATGAAGCAATGTGGGACAGGGATGGTGAGAGATGGAGAACAGCTTTGGCACTGGGGACCCCGTGGCGCTAAGCCACTGACCAACACTGAGTTATGGAGATGCAAACATGGAGCTGGACAAAACTGGTTTTACAGATAAGAAGGAGGAAAAAGAAGTATCAAACATACAGAAAAGGCAACATATGTAGTAAGTTTGGGGGTAATGTATACCACATTTCCCGCAAACTTACTACATATGTTGCCTTTTCTGTATGTTTGATACTGATATGGAAACCAATGAGTAAAGAGAAGGACATAAAAACATTTAAGCAAATATATCAAATTGACTCATAGTGACCACTGAAGGAGGAAGAAACCATTAGCATTTCATTACTCCTGACAAAGAAGCCCACATGCTACTGGCTTTCCATAACACCTCCCAGCCCTCAACCTTAATAGACTTAATTATTAGGACCCCACCAATATTAGGATTCAGAGGAGCAGAAGGGTGAGCATAATACCAGGAACAGGAGTAAAAACTGTGTAAAACTATTTTAACTTCATTTTTATTCTTTTTTCAACAATTAGAGCTAGACTAATAATGTCTAAATTATTAAGATTTCCATAATACAAACAATAAATTAATGGGAATATATACATATATATATACACATACACTTTTTTCTTTTTTTTTTTCTTCTTAATTTTTACTTCTTCCTCTGTGCAATTTACAAGATTTTGAGCATAACACTACATATGCTGAAAGGTAGCTGACCTTTAGAAATGGCTATCCCCATAAATCTGGCAAAGTGTGTGGGCAGAGGAAGGATGTCTTCTGGAGCACTGGAAGAACTAAGTGAAGAGAAGGGCAAAGACAAGGACAGAGTGCCATTGCAGTGAAGTGCTCATGGAGGAAAAAAGGGGAAGAAGCAAATGCTGTGGATAGAGGGAAATGTTGCAGGAACAATATCTGAAAGAAACCATGGTACATGATTTCAGGGACCTTTGTCTAAAAGTTTTAAACAGGAATTTATCAAAAAAAGCATTGTATCATCCTATGAATGCTAGTGACAGTATTCTGTTAAGTGCTGTCTGACTTCTGCCAAGCTATGAAAGCTGTTCTAAAATCAATTGGATCAATAATATAGTCTCTAAAAATAAAATTCCCTCCTGTTCCCCTCTTTTCAGCTGTGAATCAGAAGACTGCTTTATATAGATGATACTTACACACAATAATGCCACTTATATGGGTTTGAATGGACAATACCAACCTCAGCACAGAGAAACTGTTCCTGATCTATTTTGGATTTTGGAATTTGAAAACTTGCAATTCTAAAGTTTTAGATACAGAATACAAAATATTCTTTACTTTTTATAATACCACCTACACCTTCAACTAGGCTCATCAGGAACTATTTAACTGAAAATAAATTAATTGAGATCTAAACACCTGTCTAAAGGTTGCTCCTACTTTGACCAAGGTACTATTCATTTAAGCATTTTTTTAAAAGCCAAAGAAATGTGGCAGCACTTACTTGCAATTGCTCCTAATTCATGGGCAGTGCTACTCAGCACATTCTTAAATCTGCTGCTGAATACAGTATGAGCCCCAGATTGGTTGGTATCACAGCTACTGCCACATGCACTCAAATGATATAGGCACAGGATCCTTTTCCTTGGCCTAACTATTGTCACACCCAAATGAGTTGATGTCATCTCACCTATCTAAGTAATATCAGACCTAATATTTGCTCATTGCCTCCCAATTCTTGAACACTACTGATGGTAATCATGTTAACCATCTGATCACAGATGACCTTTTCAGTAAAAATGGAGCTCCCCAATCAACTTCCCATCATCTCTCATTCACCCTTCTTACTTGATACATATTGGAACATCCTCTCTTTGGTTTCACTGCCACTTATAGTTTAAATATAGAAATCTTTCTTCTTATAAACCTTTATACACTTTGCTAGCTGGACTTCATTTGATGCTCTGCCCAGTTTCCACACTTCCTACCCATTTATTCCTAGTCATTCATCATGTTTTATAGAGAGCATATACTCTTTCTAAAAGGTATATGTGCATATATATACACACACACATTAGAATATGATCTGAATAACATTGGCAATCCTAGATAGGCTGGTTTTGACTGGGAGAGTTAATTATCTATAGAGGAGCTCATACTGCTAGGCTATGTTTTGAATCTGTGACCGAGGCAGTGCTGATACCATGGGGTATTTAAACTGTTGCTGAGCAGTGCTTGAGCAGTGATAAAGCCTTTTCTCTTTCTCACACTATACTGCCAGCATGTACACTGGGAATGCACAAGGAGCTGAGAGGGAACACAGAGAAAAACTGTTCAAAAAGAAGAAATCTAGAGAGGATTTGCATCTAGATTTGCATGTGGACTAAGTTAGCTTCTCTGAATTTCTCTCCTGGTATTGCCACAGGAAAAGCTATGAGATAAAAGAAGGTTTTTCAATCTAGTAAAACAAATTATAACAAAACCCAGTGCCTGGAAATTGAAGCCACAAAAATTTTGCATATTTTAAAGTTCAGAAATTAACTATTGGAAAAGTTTGCAAAGATCACTTGTCAGTATATCGCTTGAAATATGAACATGAAGACTAATTTTTTTCCTTAGGAGATTTATTCTCACTCAAAGTGAAATCATTAAATGACATTTGTGTAGAAAGTCAGGCTAGGTAATCACAATTTCTTTTTCTGGTTTTAAGAGTCTGCCAAGTTCCTTTCAGTCTGTTGAAGAGATGGCTATCACATATCCTGAGCTGGAAAAACTGAGGATCTAGATGCATACCATTAAAAATTTCAGACTTAAACAAAAACTAGTTAGTTTTATGGATCTCAAAAACACAGAACAAATAGTACTCAAAAAGAAGCTACTTTCCAAATGCTTCCACATATAATAAGACATAATATAGAGGCATAGTAGTGATATTTTGAAAAATCAATAAAAGAACCAAGAAATAAATGCATTTAAAGAATCAGCAGGAGAAGAACATTTTCAGACAGTTTCATAACTGCTGAATGATATTTAAATATAGAGAATGTTAGACCCAGATGGGCATGCTGTGAACTATTCATAATGTTAAATGCTAATATTCATAAAACAACAGATTTCATCCTTTGTGGATTGAAATACACGAAACTGTTACTGGCCTATTGTCGTTGCTTTCATCAGTAAGCCTTAAATAGGTTTAGACTTTAGCAGTTAATTGTTTATCAGCTGAGAATTTTCCCCTCTTGTTCTTCCTTTATCATGCAGTAAAGTCATAAGTGCCTGAGAATTAAGATTAGTGATCTGTGTGGGTTTGAGTTTCAAGATGTGAATATTGTGTCATTGCTCACCCATGCCAAAGGAATGGAACAACCTGTTCCTGCATTTTCATGACAGAGCTAACACAGCCCACATGCAGGGCAAACCTCAGCATATTTGGTATGGTTGCTCCTGCTTCAAAAGACACAATTACCTCAAAATCTGTGTGAAATACTGTGAAGTATCTATTGCTATGCACAGTTGAGTAGAACACCAAATATAGTGCAATTCACTGTCACATTCCTAAACGGTAAGTGAGCACTGTTAATGCACTCACACTGCCTCTTTAAAAAGAAGAAAACCACAACAGTAAAAATGAATCAGAAAAGGCTAGAAAACAATTTTCTTGGAAGAGGAAGGTAAGGAGAACCAAAACTGACTTTTTACCTATATATTGCTCAAAACATAATTTTATTTATTATGTTAACTGAATGCACAGCTCAGAGATCATTAATCAAATTATTAAAGCAAATAAAAACAAAAATTACTTTGCAGGGGCAGGAGGTGAGGTTTGAGAGGCACTAATTGCCATTGGAGTGGATGGCTTAAATATATCCAGTTTTACCTGAAAAAAATAAACTCTTTTCATTGTAATGATTTATGGGAGGCATGTCTGATTAGGTTTGTATCTCCATTTTCTTCTGTGGTCTCAATTCCCATACAAGCTGCCTGTTCATGATTCACTGGCATCACAGAACCATAGTGCATCATAAAAAATGCAGTCTGGTCAGAAAGCTTAATCCGTTGATTGTGAAGACAGACAAAACCAAAATTAAACTGCATTACCCTACAGTATTTCAGCTGGATGGGATCTACAGCCATCATCTTGTTCAACTGCCTGACCATGTCAGGGCTGACCAAATGTTAATGCATGGTGTTAAGGGCATTGTCCATATGCCTCTTAAATGATGGCAGGGTTGAGGTATAAACCACCTTTCTAGGTATTCTGTGTTCGACCTTCTCCTCAGTAAAGTAGTGCTTCCTATTGTTCAGTCCAAAACTCCTCTGAGGCAGCTTTGAGCAATTCCTGTTACTGGATCCCAGGGGGAAGAGCTCCACACCTCCCTCTCCACCTCCCCTCTTCAAGAAGCCATACTGAGCACTGAGGTCACCACTCAACATCCTTTTCTCCAAACTAGACATACCCAGGGTGCTCAGATGCTCCTTAGAGCAGCCATCCAACCCTCTCAGGGTTCTAATAGCCTGGTCCACTTACAAATTCAACTGATGCCATGTCTCTACTTGCTCTCAAAGATATTAGTAGCTGCTTCCACTTTCCTAAGTAAATTTTGTATTTAGTAGTAAATGCTGTATAATGAAGGTCTTTAAAGAACCATTAATGAAGAAGATTTTACAACATGCAAATGAAGCAAATTTATTAACATGGAGAATGGTATTTCTGCTCCTCTTATTTTAGATACAAACACATAGTTCATATTCCATATCTCTACATTAAGATTTTTCCAGTTCTTTTCTCCTTGAATGTCTTTTTTTAGATCATTTCCCCAGCATGCAGAAGCACAATCGAAGGCTTGCTTATATGGAGCACTGTGTTCAATCAGGAAGTGCTTAATCAGGTCACCCATTTTAGCAGGCTGTATTTGCACGTGTTGGTGTGCATAGTGATACTGTCAATGATTAGAAAGAGAAGTTATAGCATTATGTTTGTGCAATATTTTAAAGTTAAAAATATTTTATGTATCTTTATGGGCTTCATATTGCTAGCAGCCTCAATTAAGATGGTAAGATAAAGTAGACCTCCTGCAAGAACTAAAGATACTAGGGATGGTAGTTAATCCCCACTGCTGAAATAATGGTTTTTTTCTTGGGGTTTACATGCATCAGGTTTGAGATGCCAGCAGGAAGAAAAAGTCAAAGAGGATAATTCTATATGAAAAGCTAGATGTGGAAGAGAACAGTCTAATTTAACACAAAGGACAAAAGGCACTGAAAAAGAGAGTATGGGAAATTCAAATACACTAGGACATTCGAGGGGAGGAACCGTGACTATGCTGGAGGCACATGCAGACCAAGACATACAAGCAGTTTTTTGTATTAGGTTTATGGAATCATAGAATATGACCTTGTGATAATTTTGAGCGGAAAGTGTCTGTGGATATTCCTAATCCAACTTCCTGCTCAAAACAATGTGCCCTCTGTAGTCAGACCAGGTTGCTCAGAATTTTATACCCCTGAGTCTTGAAAACCTCAGGGGATGGACTGAGACTGCACAACTTCTCTGGTTAACCTGCTTGCTACCAAGCTTCCACCCTTTGCTTCTGCAGAAAAAGTTTGTCTTGTATGCAATGTAAACCTTATTTTAACTTATACCCCTTATCTCTTATTGACTTTCCATGCACCACTGTGCAGACCCTAGCTCTCTCTTTTCTATAACCTCCTCATCAGACCTGGGAGTGGCATCTGTACACTTTATCCATTTTTCTATTTCTCCATTTTTCTTTTTCTCCAGTTTAGCCTGGAGAAGAACTTTCTAAGCAGAACAGGCTCGCAACTTCAACCTACTTTTGTCATCCTTTGATGAACTTACTACAGCTTGTAAATTTCTATATTGTATTGCAGGGCCAACACTGGATACTGTATTCCAGGTGCAATCTAATAAGTAGTGAATGGAGGAAGAAAACCTCTCCCCTTGAACTACTAGCTCTGTTCATATTAATACAGCCCAGAAGGCTGTTGGATTTATTTTCTGCCAGGACATACTGCTGGTTCATCTTCAACCAGCTATCTGACAAGACCCCAGGGCCTTATTTCACAGAGTGGCTCACCAGCTAATCTGTCCCCAGCCTCTGCCACTGTAGGACTTCTTCCGTTTCATGTGCAGGTCTGTACATTTGTCCCTGTTCAATTTCATAAAGTTCCTATCAACCCATTCATACAGCTCTGCTGTCAAGCCCATGGACTAGTCTCCTCAATTTGATAGCATCTCCAAAGGTGATGAGGGCACACTCCACTGCCTTTTCCAGACCACTGTCAGATATTAAGCAGAGCAGTTCCCAGGTTAGACCTCTCTGGGATGCTATTTGTTATCTGTCTCCAATATAACCACAACACTTTAACATCTGTCTTTTGAGCCTGATTGTCCTACTAGAGTTTTACCCACTGGGTGTTCACTCACCAAGTCTTTAGTGTCTTAAATCTTGTACAAGAACACGGGAGAAGGCAATGTTGAAAGTCTTGCTGAATTATATAATAACATCCCTCATTCTTCCTTCACGTGTGAACCCCATCTTTCTATCACAGAGGCAATCAGGTTGTTCAGGCATGATTTACCCTTAACAACCCATCCACCTTCTTCTTCTCCTTCATATGCCTAGAGATGTGATATATAAGGACTTCATGATTTTCCCAGAGACAAAATAAAGTTCAATGGCCTGTAGTTCACCATATTTTGGTTTTTGGTCCTTTTTGAAGATGAGTGTTTTTCTTCATCAGGAATCTCCCCACTCTCTGTTACTCTTTGGAAAGGCAACACAAAGCAGTTGTGCAAGGATATTGGTCAGTTTACTTAGTAGCCTGGGGTGCAGCCTGACCTAAGGGTGTGTATAGATGGAGGTTTTTCCAAATAACACCAGTTTTGATTCTCATCTACTGTTAATTTTTTCTTCTCCTTCAAACTTTGTTAATCACAGGAATCTGGGAGACCCTGTTGATGACTAGTGAGGTAAAAGTTTAAGAAACAAAAAGAGTGAGTAAGTCAGTCTAGTTTGTATGCCTTGCCTCTACATCACCTTCCCCCTTCCATACTTTCCTTTTCAGTGTTTAGCTGCTGTTGTAACCACAATATTTTCTTGCTGCTTTTTATTTTCCTTGCTGGCATTGCATCTCTATGAGTTTTAGCTTTCCTAGCACTTCCTAAGCACCTAGGTAATGGGTCTGAATTATTTCTCTGTAGCCTGTACTACTTCCACTTTCCATTTTTTTCATTGAGGCAGTGTCCTCACACAGGATCCCACCAAGATGTTTCCTGAACACACTTAAGGATACTTCCCCGAAGTCCAAGGTCAGTAGTCTTACTCTTTTTTGTCACTCCCCTTAGTACTCTGAGCTCCACCACTTCCAGGTCACTACAGCCAAGTCTGCAGCTGATTACCATCTCCCCAGACAGCTGTTCCTTGCTCGTGAATAGCAGAACCAGATGTGTGTCACACAGGACTGGTCCTCTCTGAACTTCAGAAATCTGCTTGTGTGCTTGCACCCCACAGCAATGTCATTCCAGCAAGGAAAAGAGAGATCAAATATTCTGTAAGAGCCTGGGCCTATGATGCAGAGACATCCAGGAATTATCCTCCTTTTATGCCCTTTCTAAAATACTATTGATTTGAATAAATTGAATGAGAGAAGTCTGACCACAAAATAACCTTGTCATTGCTGCTGAGACCAGATGCTAAACTTCAGTGATGCCCTGTGGTGATAAAGGCAGATTCTCAATGCGGAGTCCAGGGACTGCAATCCTGACAAATACAGGCTTGGAAACTAGGTCTGACAGCCATTTCAGCTCATGTGATGGACTAGGAGTACAAATAGACAGCTGTAGCTTGCTCTGGGAATGCAAGCAGTTCAGAGAAACAGAGCACAAGATCACAGTCCTGGCAGAGCTGAATCTGGTGGCTTGCATTCATGGAGTTGTAGAATACTAGGTTGGAAGGGCACCTCAAGTGTTATCTAGTCTAACTCTTCTCAGCAAAATCACAGTCTAGAGAAGATGGCCCAGCACCATTTTCTCTAAATTTTTAGCGTCCAACATTATGAAATCCACTGCTTTCCTGGGGAGATTATTCCAGCGTTTGTTCTCTTTGTGAAAAAAATTCCTATTTTGTTTGACCACAATTTTCACAGGAGTAAACTGTACCTATGACCCCTCATATTTTCTCTGTGATTCCTTGTAAAAAGGGAATTTCCATCTTTTTAGCTGCTGTTTACATACAGGAACATGGTTATAAGTTCTTCCCTAAGCCTTTTACTCTCAAGGCTGAATAAATCCAGTTCTCTCAGCCTCTTTCCTCACATTGTCAGGCTTCATCCTTTGATAATCTTTGTGGTCATTCTCTGGATCCTCTACAGCCTGTCCACACTCTTTTTCCTTTATTTATAGTGGGAACCAAAACTGAGGAAATTATGCCAGGCCTGACCCGGAAAGCATTGAGTAAAGTGGGATAATTACTTCTCTGTATCTGGTGGTGATGCCCTCATTGATGCAGCTCAGCATCCTGTTGTTTGTTGCACCAAAATGGTCAGTCATATGGACCCTTTGTGGATTTCCGAAAGATTTAATTTCATTTTAAATTACTAACAAAAAAACCCCAAGCCACAAAGCAAACAAACAAACCCCAAAACAAACAAAAAACAACCCTCCAAACCATCTATACTCTTGGAGTGTCCTTACAGTTTCTATGATATGTTTCTGTTAAAAATAGAGCCAAAAAATTGTTTAAAATTGGTCAACCAATTTTTAAAAGAAGAATTTTGAGGACTCAGATCTGTTTCTGATTTATTCACTCTTCCAATACATTCTAACAAGCAGCTGAGTAAGGGTGTTCCAGGACTTGCAGAATTTCCATCCATTCTCCTGAAAGGGCCAGACACCATTAGAGATGCTCTTCACAAAATCCATGGAAGAACAGAGTTTGCCCTGTCATGTAAAGACACCAACATAACATCTCATATAGAAGGAAGAACAGGCTTCAGGTAGATGCAGAATTCCAGGTAAAACATAACTATTCCTCTTTTCCTTTTCATCCTAATATTACTGCAGAAAGAGAGGGAAAAGTAACAAAGATAGGAATACAGATGACTGAGAATCAATAAACTTTACTAAGATTTATACTTCCCAATTAATAACCTACCCTGCTTTATCTTTATGTGTTCAATGAACTAGTATTACTTTGGCATCCAAAATCTTTCAAATCTTACATTAGCTATTACCTTTTATGATTAGCTTCCTATAAATCCATCAGTTATTAATGAGTAAGAATACTTCACAGAAAGAATACATGGTCAACAAGCTTGTTTTGTGGATTTTTAAAGGGGTCTACAGAGCAAAATGTGTAGGACTGAGCCATGTTATTTCTTTTATTTAGTGGAGGGAAGAACAAAGAAATATTATACAGCTATAGCAAAAACCTAATAGTCTCTTAAATTGCTGTTAACATTTTCAGAATGAAGCTTAGAACTCCCATAGTTTTTTTCCTGCTGAAGAACAAAGTCAAGGAAATGGAATCATTCCAGCTAAACTCAAAGAACAGTTAGATTTTACAAAATTTCTGGCAGGCTTTCATTATTTGATTATATGTGTATGGTTGCTTTGTGTCTCAGATTAATTCTTTGGTTTTCTCTTACCAAATGATAGAGTGAGAGGTTTTAGCATTTTTTAATAATAATATGCAGGGATATTTCTCCCAGTCTTCCTAAACTGTATATTCAGAATCTTTCAATACAAGCAAAAACATATATTTAATTTTACTAATACTGCAGGAGGCCAGCAGAAGCAAAATAATATTATGGCTTAATCTTTTCAGCAATCTGTTTATTCTAAGGAGTCAAAACATTTTAAAGCCACTATTTTCATCTTGAAATAACTACTGCCTAGCTATTTCTGTTTAAAATATGCCTAAACTAAGACCCCATAAGATTTCATGAGCTGCCTGAAATCAAGCAATGAGTTAGAGAGAACTGGTTATAAACCTAAGGGTGTTTGTGTGAATTAAAAATTCTGGAACTAAAAAACATACCATAGTGGTTAACTGGCAGTCAGAAATTTAGTGTATAAATGGAGCTGGGGAAGCTTCAAGCTTTGACTCTGTGCTTTCAGTGACTGGGGAGGCTGCAGATGGGGCAGCTGCTCTCCAGACAATTTGCTGTACGTTCTCCTCTGCCTGTGAACCCCAGACCTGGATACACACTCTCAGATCCATCACCCAGCAGACTGGGAGACATGTAGTGGTTACCATCTCACTTTGTTGTGAGGACATTGTCGGGAAGTTAACCAAAAGTCATGTGCTAAAGAAACCACAAAAAATGTACTACAGAATATCAAAAGGTAAGAGAAATGAAAAATTCCCTTTATATGCTCTAATTTCTGATGATTAGGGTTTTATGCACAAATCAAAACTAGCTGGGAATCAAGAGAAATTTAAAAAAAAGCAGAACACAAAAATCAAATTACTAATTAAAATTTTCTACTTTTGGCAGCTGAAAGATTTTTTCTCCTAATTCAAGTGTCTTTCCTTGCCAATTGCATTTTTCCTGAATTTTTTAATGACTAGCACTTTTCACTTATGATATATTTATTAAAAAGTGAAGTGAATACTAAGCTGGAATTAATTCTGATATTAAAAATCAGGGAAGGAGAAAAAGAATTAATGAACAAGAGAACGAAAGAAACACAGCCCCCTCCTAAAATTTTTTCACTATTGTTTCCAAAGCTGCTTTCAATTTTATGAATCCAAAAGCCTTGAGGTGACCACTTTCTGAAGACTACTGTGTATCAATTTGTCAACACATCCCTTTTTTGTGGCATTGTCTAGCAAGATGCAAGTTGTTTTTCCTGTATCACTATCAGCTCACCCCAGCAGTACCAGCTCACACAAGAATGACAGTAGGAACACAACTGTCAGACTAATTTAGTTTGTCTAATTTTGACAGTGAGAAACCCAGACTATTTGCTATTTCATGAACAGTACAAACTTCTCAACTATTTTTAACTTATGTCATCATGATAAAAAATAAAACTTACATGAAGCATGGCATGAGCCGAGCTGCTTTGGATCCATTTCAAAAATTGCACCCCTTGGGGTTTCTGTTCACATCTCAGCCAGCTGGGTAGAGCTTGAAGGCACAGGGACAGAAACAGCTGCCTACAAAATAACTGATCATATTCACCTCATATGCTCAAAGCTAGAATCATCTAAAGGTCTCGTCTACAGTAACCTATGGCTATCTGAGTTTTCTGTTTTCTGACAAGCTATTTTAAGCAATGGAGACAACTTAAGAGACTTAGTGCTGTGCTACATGAAAACCCAGAAAAAACATCCTTGTGCCATTGGGTAGTCTAACAGCTTATACTCATTTTCATACAGTGTTGTCCTGTATCATGATTCTATAGCACACGCCGAGAAAAAAAAATATTAGTCAGGACAAATAGACATAAATCTTTTTTTCCTAAAATACTTTCTGAAATAACCTAATTGGTGGTATATTTCTAGTATATAAGGAGGCAGAAAACCAAGGCAGTTTTAAATTTAGGGATATGTGATCTCATTGCCTTTACATTCTCTGGTATTGGCAGTAAATTCAAAGTAAGACACAGCCTATTTCAGACAATCTAACATCATGGTTGGAGAGATCAAGTTCAACAAGCATAAGGCTTTATTGTATAATCACTGCACTTATTTTATAAGATAATTTGGATGCTTTCTTGCTTCATTAATTTTTTTATGACCAATCTAATTTGCAAGCTACAGTTAATCCTTATATATACACATATACATACATACACACATAAATATATATATATATATATATATATATATTTATATATCAGGCCTTATTCAAAATACCCTTGCCAATATCTCAAAAAATAATGTTCTTCCTCTGAGTACTGATACAGTGTTGTAACCAGTTCCACAGGCACAATAACTACTCTGGAAACATTAAGGGAGGAAACATGGAATGTCTTTTGTCCCCTCAGGCTCACATAGATATTGTAAGAAATATATCATTGCTGATTTACAGGACAACCGCGTTGCTTCCAACATCCTATCAAATCTTCCCAGAAAGCATCAAGGGAAGCAACACTTTCAGAGAGTGATTTAGCAACACAGCAATTTCTCAAACAGAGAATGTATGTTTAATGAAGTTTCACCTTTTTTTTTAACAATGACTTTTCATGTTCATTTATTTAAAATATGTTGTATATATGTTAAAAGATAATTCCTAAATCCAAAACAAGATGTATTTAAAATTAATTTGATTACACTAAAAAAAACCAACACCAATAAAAAATTATGCAAGTGAAATATAAGGATAAGCTGAAATGTTCTGAAAACATTTTTAAAGTGGAAGGGGAAAGCCTGTGTGACTCTCCTTTTCCCTGTGAAATGCCTAGACATGGGGGCATAAGTAGACATATGAAGCCATGCTCAGTGTGCAAGGAATTGCTCCTTACTGTAGTGCATCTGTTAATTCAGCCAGTGACCAGTGAAAATTGACGTTCATTGGAATAATAGAGGGTATTCACCTCTTGTTGTTTCACTGTGTCTGATTTTACCACGTCTGAGCTCTGCTGTGAATCATGGCTGCAGCTTTAGAGTAGGTCTGAGCTGTGGAGAAGGATGTGCAGCTCTGTGTGGCATTCAACTTTTGCTGAGCTGAGCAAACCTTCAGGGTGCCCCTACACTACTCTAAACATTTATCTATAAAAGATCTATCTACAGGATCTATCTATAAAAGATCTATCTATAGGATCATGAGTGAAAAGTGGGGTACTCATTAGGTCCTCAGTAAAATCATTTTCATGATGGCTTAGAATGACTGTCTTGAAAGAGACAGCTAAAAAGCTAAAAGTGAAATGGAGCTAAAAATGAATGGAGGATGCATTCAAAAAAACATGAGGTTTTATGGTAGGTTGGTTGACATATGGTAAGTTGACATATTTACTGTAAATGAAATGAAAATTAAAGATACACTAGCAAAAAATGTTATAAAGTCTTAAAAACAGATGCTCTTTATTCTGCACAGGTTGAAATGTTAACCACAACAGAAGCAGAAAAATTGCAAAATGACATTGCTGGGATGATCCTTTCTGCGTTGAATGAAAACCATTTACTTGAAAGATAAACTTGATGTTATAAATTAATTTTTTGATGTAGTAACACTGACTCTGTATTCTGTCTGAGGAAAATACAGTAACGTACTAAACTTAAATAGTGTGTGAAGTGGCTTTAATTTAGGGAATTAAGTTCATGCTTTTCACTAAATTTGATTAAATCAAATACATGGATTCAATATGGTTTAGCCAATGAAGCTTAGATTCACATCTTTAACTCAGACTGCAATCCTTGAATGCCATATACACAAAAGTTGCAACTGATGATGTCTGAGGCCTGAGAGGAATTAAATAAATGCACTAAGTGCCCTTCGTACCATGAATAGCCTTCACATTTCTGCCTTATCATCTTCCTGTATTTTTTTAAAGCTAGAAGGAAAGTTCTACCTTTCTATTTGACTGGAGACTAATTTTTATTTTTTTTTTGGTACTTGAATGATTCCTAACACAGACTGAAGGCTCTTCCAGGACTATTGCATAACCTCTCACTTATGGGCCTATTTTCAATTATTTTGCCCAAGGCTTTAAAACAATCTTGCTGTTAGTCTGCCTAAAAGAAAAAAAGTGAGAAATGTTTTTGCACTTGCTCTAGGACCTGCTAATTTGTTTATATCTCCCCTACTCCCTTGGGAGTCTAATTATGACATTTATAGGTCTGTGCACTTTTGTGAGATAATGTATGTTCTCCCTTTCATTACTGTTTATGGACTTTTGCTATTGTATGGATTTCAAAAATCTATGTGGATCAAAATTTCTTTTTGTTGGACAAATATTGCAGTCATTTATAAAACTGATGTTAAGCCGTTCAGGAGGTAGTAACAAGGAGTTACTTGAGCTTATTTCTGAAATATTTAAGTCATGATAAGAAGGAGTAAGTATTGTATTAATCACATTTGAAAAAAAACTTAAGAGTTGTGAACATGGGTGAAGCTTAAAATTACTTAAAGAAAAGCTTGAAAAATAATTTAATGAGTTGAAATAAGGAAACAATATTCAAACTTGGATTTTCAATTGGTCTTCAGCTTTGAAATCTCTTCAAACTTCTATGTTTGCAGTTGGCCCAGGAAAGAAGTCAATACTTCTTGGTTGTGACTTCGTTAGTTAATTAAACTTGCCTGAGAACAAATGGTTTTCATTACTGTTTAAGTAATCTGGAAGAAATTTATAAGGGTTTAGAAACTGGAGAGACATATTGATTCAAGTAATTTTGCTGTAAAAGTTTACATTAATGCTAGTGTACCTGTCCATTACTTTTGGCTACAGAAATTTCTACTGTCCTGGATAGTATATATATATATATAAACTAAACCACAGTTGAAAAATTAGCCTGCATTTCAGAACTACGTGGCTCCTTGTTTGATGTTTCTGAGACACCACAAAACTATGCCAACTCTCTTCTCATAGCAAAAATGAGAAAAACTTTCCAACACACCTTGATGTCCTTCTTCTGCAGGAGTACACGTGAGCACTTGGACAGGTGCTGGAAGTTCACAAAGTGAATAATGAATTTTGCTAAACTGGTAGTATTGGCCAGGTGACAGCTCAATACACCACTGATACAGTTTATTTACATAAGGTGGGAGCCCCCCTCAGATATGCCAGATCCTCTGAGCTCTAGAGGATGATCTTTAGTGGCCGTGACTGTCACAACCTGTGGCACTCAATCTGCATAAAGTCACAGTGGCTATACAAGTAAACAGAGCAGTCCCAGTACGTACCCCTGATACCCAGACCAACTGGTGCAGTCTGGGGACCATGTGACTGAGATTTAGCTCAATCAAGAGCACAATTCATGCCATAATGTGCAATTATCATCTCAATATGTTCTCAGTTCAAAATACTGAAAATTAAATTCCTTGCAATGATCTACCTTGAAGATAATGTCCAGATTCTGTCATAGAGAGAGTTAGCTCTAGCCCTAGGAAAACCAAAACAAAGAAGAAAAAAAAATATAAATCCAAACAGAAAAATAATTCTACAATGCAGACAAAAGGTTATCCAGTATCTCTAGTTTTGAATCCAGCTTCTCTAGTTGCCAATATATGGCAATATAGACTTGTGCTTTGTATATGTAATTTGGCTCATTAATGTGATCACAGGACTCTCCCCTGAGCAGAAAACAAGTATATCTAGATACAGTTGGGTTTGTACATGAACAATGACATAGGAGCAACAGGAACTCTTGCATAGTCCAGGCTCTGCTGCCCCGATTAATATATTCTAATTCCTTTATAATTATGCCTATTTTCATCACAAAACTAAGTAGTGATTACACAGTACCTCTTCTTCCAAAACTTACAGAAAATTATCATTTTGAAAATGCAAATTATTATTTGGGCTCCTCTCTAAACTTCAGGGAATGCATCTTCAGCTATTGTTTATTTTGCTTAAAAATACCTTATAACTATGGTCATAAGAAGTGTATGCCTACTGGCAGTTCAAATGATATTTAGCTTGTGAGCATTGCCACCAAACACTGCTGCAGAGGAATGATGTATTTCCTGCTCACATACATATTTTGGTGAGCACTTCTTGTTTTAGTCTGTAGTAGTGCCAGACTTGATATAAGTACTGTGCTTTCTGTAACAAGAAATAGGGCTCAGGAAGATTTTCCTAAGGATTTTAAAATTTTGATGGGGGTGGACCCCATGTTCCAAAAGGACTGGATGCTGGTTACTCTTAAAACATCAGATTACCTCTATAAAAAAATAAGAATTTCCTTTTTTTTAGAAAAAACCCAAATTCTATACTGTTTTGTAACATGGATATCAACGTACAAACAGAATACACGTTTGAAAGAGACAAATAGTATCTGCATCTTCTGTTTCTTGGAACTACAGGACACAAAAATTAAGTAGACTACTTACCAGACAGGAAAGTAGAAAGTTCATATGTAACTGTGACATTTTGAGAATGAAAAAGCTTGGTATGCATAACAGCTCCACATCTACTTTGTGCATTCAGTGGCAACAGGACATACGGAAAAAATAGAAATGTCATTGCATTAGTCATTGAATTAATGTTGTGACTGCCTGTTAGTATCAAGGTTATGACTTATACAGGACAAAATCTTCAGTCTTTTTGTTTATCAGCACTAGTTATACTCTTTACATGTCCTTACTTTAACTTTTTTGATGGCAGAGATGTTTCCTCTAGACTTTTATATTTATGTACTCAAGCAGTTTCAGAAGCCATCACTTCAAATAATAAACTCCAACACAACATTTCTATGTGCAATAAAAATATTCAGTTCTTGTTTGCTCTAAAGCATAGGAGATTTGGAGAATACATTCTTTACCATGGAAGACACTGTATGGGTACTTCAGTAATGGCATCTGATAGACTAAGCAGTTTAAACTGCATTCAAATTAAGGAGTTATATTAATAGCAGCATGTGTAAGTTTGAGGAAACTTACCAGATTTCATGGAGAATATTGATATATTTTATGATTTCTTCTCATGTTTTTCTGCCATTTGGTCACGGAAAATATACTTCAAATCTTATCTTTTACATAAGAAACTAAAACTTCCCAGGTCATCTGTTTAGTCTTTTAAAATTCAGTACTATCACAGTTCCCTGAAGTAAGTGTTGTTCAGCCACCGTTCTATAAACCAGTATATCTGTGAAACAGCAGATACAGTATTGATATTTTTATATTCATATTGATTGACAAGCCTAATTGCCTTTCCAAAACGGTTTGACAGAAAATTGATCATGTGATGTATGGCACTTATCTGAATCATCATGTATTTAAATTTAAATGAGGCATATGTATAATATTTTTTTAACCAAAATGATAGCACATTTTATTAATTCTACTTTGCAGCATTTATGTCAGCAATTGGTTTAAGTGAACTAATCCTGTACACAAGATTCAAGATAGGTAAAAAATGCAAAATCACTTATCACTGGTCTTACTTTGTTTCTAAAACTTTGCCAGATTGCAGAAAAAATATATGGTGTTGGCTTTGATAAATACTAATCACAGACTTTTTCATTTATTCCTTTTTACTATTAAATAAAACTTTACCTCCCTTTCAACGATGTTGGAAATAAGTCTTCAAAATTTAAAAAGAGTAGACCTCCAACTTTCACGTGTTATACTCACTAGCACTTTACAGATTAATCCTCAAAACAACATACAGTCATAAAACTATTATACCTTCTACACGACTAAAACACCAATAAAAGCTTTGTACAGAGACTAGGAGGAATGTGAGCAGGCAGTACATAAACATGAAATAGGCTCAAAGCCTGAAGCTCAGGCCATGGCTCAGATAGCTGATATCAAGAGTAAAGACCTTGCAAGACTCTGCATTTAGCCATCCTATAATACGGGACTGCAAAAATATAGGTTCTGTGCAAGCAGGGACTGGTTTCTAAGATATAAAGCTCAGCAGCAATAAGCAGTCACATGCCCGTGGAGGGATCCACCTGGACCCAGTTGCAGTGGGTGAAACTCAATTCACTTGAGACATTCAGTCTATGCCTGACAGGACCAATTGTCTCTGAGAGGCTGATCCCTAGTGGCAGGACTGGTGAATCCCTGCCTGCAGAGCAGCCCAAGAGTGTGAGCTCTTCTGGGAAGCAGTTCAAGCCCTGTCAGTTTAAAATCCAGAGCTCTCTTTTCTTATAGGGCTTTGTTGTCTTCCCCTTCTCCGCCCTTCTCTCTTTCTATTCTTCTCTTAATTCCATTTCTATTGATTTTCAGACAATCTCTTGAGTATGAGGGAGACTTATAAAGTCAGTGGATAGTGACAAACACCTCATTAAAGCCTCCTCGGACACTGCAGATGCTGTGGCTCTGTTTCTCTCCATTCCTTAGGAAGGTGTTCTTCCTAAGGAATTCTGCCAGACAGATGGCAGCTCATTAAATACTACCAGACCTAAATATCCGTAATAGAAAATGTGACTGTAAATAAAGAAACTAACAAGGTCCAGTTTTACACCAGAAATCTGGAAGAGACGATAGAAACAAATTAAGAACAACATCATTGTAACTTGCCTTCTTTGGTTCATCAAAACGATTTTTCAGGATTTTCTTATCACACATGGCATGCATTTTCTGCCTGTAAGCTTTCTCACAAACTTTATTCTGTTTCTGCATGTATATACCCCTTGCTACTTTTTAATCTATGCTTATTGTTACCTCTGAAAAAAGTGAACAATTCACTGAAGAAATCAGGCTGTGGAAAAGATTTTGAAAAATTAACATGAATGTCTTACAACACTATGTCTAACCAAAGCTTTGTGCAGTAATTGAAAGGAACAAAACAAATAGTGCAATTCAGTAAAAAGAAATTCAGTCTGCATTGTTTGGATTTGATTGGGTTTTTTTCTAAACTAACAGCATGACATGTTTTATAATACACTTTAGTCTTTCTCTTGTGCTTGTGTTTTAGCTATCTTTCACTACTGCTAAACAATTGTGTTGTCTTCAGCAACATTTTGAAGGTGCTAGAGCTGCTTTGTATTGGAGTAAAAAGGGAATATGTCTGGCTTCAGTACTGTGGTAAGAATGCTGTTGTTATTGTATTGATGCACACAGCGGTGTTTGAGAAAATTCCAGGGCTTTATGACAAACAAATTCAAACCAGTAAAATCTAAGGAGGTGCTCAAGCTCAGAGCCTGGCTCTTTAGCAAGATCTGCTGTTGTCAGACTTGAAAAGTGGCTGATCTGGGACCAGATGTGTTAAGGTAGTATGTGAAGCTACAGCACCTCTGTATCCTTGAAAATCCCTCAAGGGTGCTTAAGATGACAAAAACATCAACCATTTCTACAAATGAGGGAGGGAGGGTGGAGGGTTCAGTCCGTGAAGAGCAGCCCAGTGCCTGGTCAGAGAGTGAGCTCTCCACCAGGGAAGGCATGAGAGGCAGAGTCCTTCAGAGACAGACACCCACAGTGGGGAGCAGGACATGATAGGAAAAAAACACAAACAGCTGGTGTGAAGGCTTTACCAATAATAATTTATATAGTCTGCCAAGCCAGCCCTCAACAAGGTTCTCTCCGAAATTCATAATCAAAGAAGTCAGTATGCCTACAGAAATGCATGCTTGGGAATTAAATATTCATCCTACCAGTTGGAACACCTTGGGGATAACAGTACAAACACACTGAAGAAAACCCCACTGGTACTAAAATCACTGGACTTCTGAATTATCCATGAAATGAAAAATGGCTCCCAGAGATTTTCTTTCAAGGCAATTACCAATTATATTTCTATATGGAAGAGAAGAGTTAAAACCTTTGGGCAGTAAAAATTTAAAATGCTAGAAGCTATAACAGACAAACATTTCTGTATCAGGGATTCAATACCATTTCCTGTGCAACAGGAGCTGAACATAAACTCTTATGCGCTGCTTATGCACAGTTGTACATAAATAACACAAGGTTCATGCAGAGTTTCATATTATGAAGTTGATATGCAAAATCTTTCCATCACACTAACTTTTCAATCTTAAATTTGTAGTAAATTTAAACATCAAAAACAACCTGAAGGCAATCAAAAAAGAAAAGCAAATGAAAAACCACAATATAGGTGACATAATCCAATTCAGAGGACTAAAATTTTGCAAAATTTCACATCACAAGGTATCTAGCTTTTATTAAAAGTCTTTGTGCAGTTTTAATCACACTTTGTAAAATGTCCTGGTTACACAGTCACCAAAAAGTGACTCCATTTTGTGCTTTTCTAAGGAATCTCAAAAAAGACTTCTTGATGGTTCTTGCACAGGGAGATGGGGGTTTACTTTTTCCACTGTAGGATCACCTCTTGCATGGTGAGAGACTGGAAGAATTGCTGGCTCTAAACATTTAACGTGTAGGGGCAGGTGCAGGTCAAGCCTTGCCCTGGCCAGGCAGTTCCCTGCCCTGTACACCCCAGCCCCAGGGCCAGTATCCCAGCCTGGAGTGGCTGCCAATCCCTGGCATACCACAGGCAATGCTCCACATTCGGCCCAGGAACCTCTAACCCAGCTCCTGAGTGGCCAAAGGACCAGAAGCCCCACATGGGGGAAGGGCCCAGCAAGGCCAAGGGCATTTAAAGCAGAAAACAATGCAAGCACGTCTTGATCTGACCTCCTTTTGGAATTCCTGTCAGCTGAACACCATTGGAAATGGGAATTGTAGCTGTGTTTGTTTTTTTTCTGTGTCTTCTTCTCTGAATTTTTAGGTAATTTAAAATTCCCTGGGCTTGGAGTTTGTGAGGTTGAATGTGTTAAGTTAATGCTTTGTAGAATGTTTTATGCTGATTGAATGTAATGGCAAACCTTTTTACAAAGTGCTCTGATTTTCTAAGGCTGACAGTGATGTATTTTTTTGTTGTTGTTTTGACCTCTTGAGAATATCTTGTCAGTATTTGTCTTATGCATCTAAGTCAGAGTACATGAACAACTGTAAGCTCTTTTAAAAGACTTGTTGCATGAGTTTTGCGGCCTTACATCCATCATCCAGATTAATTCTCCAGATTCACACCTATATTTGATAAATGTATTTATAAACTAACAAATATGTGAAGTTCAACTATAATAACTGAGTTTTCCATCTGACCTTTACTTTATATAGATACTTATGTGTTTGAATTTCTACACCTTTCATTTTCCTCTCTATGTATAAAGCATTATAGCTATGAAAAAATTATTAATGAAGGAGTATTGTGCTTTCCAATAGAGCAGGCTAGCAGATTTTGGAAAAGAGGCCAACAATGTTGATTCATCCTCCTTTACAATCTCTGGAGTCCCCTTTCAATAAACTGGGGTGTTATTTATAACTTCAGAATATTTTAACATATTGTTTTGCAAGTCCCAAAGGCTTCCTTTCACACTTCATGTTTTCTGTTGTGATCTCTACAGATTTCAGCACTATCCTACAGGTATTGTATTCCAGCTAAGACATTTGCATAGGTCTCATCTTCTGCAGTTAGTTTCCTTTAAATTATCAAGCTCTTAAGGAATTTATAACTTGCTTTAGTGTGCTACAGTTTATTCACAAATGAACTCATCTGTTTCATAACTAAAAATAGGCAAGTGCATATTTTTTCTCTTTATGACTTGGAACTTGTGTTAAATTAGATTTCTGAACTGTTTAACAGAAAAACGAGAAGAAATGCAAGGATGTTAAATATTCACTTTTAACACAAGGAATATCTAGTAATCCTAGATTTTAACTTATACAATACATTTCATTCTCCTCGAGGCTCAAAAGGAATTTCAGGCATTTTTAATGTTCCTTTAAATATGGTATTATTATATCTAATACATAAATAAATATTCTTTTTAAATAGAGACCAAGTCTTATGTTTGCTTGAAGATCTTACTCCAGAATCATTTTTTAACATCTCTCATTATTAATGCCCTGCATCGCAACAGTACTGTTATTATTTAGTAATTGATGTTTATCTTTTGAAAACTTTAAGTGTTGTGAGTTCCCTAACTAAACTGTCATAAATGTGCTTACTTTTGAGTAATAATTCACATTTTTCTGGGGAAAGAAAAACCGAACAAGATTGAATTCTCAGGGATTCTTTCCTGTTCTGCCCACCGAAAAAAGGACATGCCAACATATAAAGCACTAGAGCATACTTTTGTGCCCCTATTTAGGGTCATGCTCACTCTGTGCTGTCTGAGCAGATATATCAAGGCTGCTTTTTGGTTGGTTGGGGTTTGTTTAGTTTGTTTTTTTCAAATGATCACAGTGCCAAACTCTTCGCAGCAATGTTCAACAACATAATTGTTACAGTGGTAACAATCTGCAGCTTGAAAAACTAAGATTGGATATTGAGGGGGGAAAAAGTCACAAGGTAGGCAGTACTTCACTCATGAGTTGCACAGAGAGGCTGTGAAATCTCTCTCCTGGGCATCTTGAAGACTCTGCCAGACACAGATAGAGCTGCCCCTGTGCACTGCTGGCGATAGCCCAGGTTGAGGCAGGAGATTCCAACTGACACTTCTGTTATACTGTGAAATAATTTCAGTCCCTTACTACATCCCTGAAGTAATAATAGCCACTGTCTAGCACAAGAAATAACTCATTGTGTGCCTAAAGACTGCATTACCTTTAAACCTTAGTGTGTTAAGAATAATGCAGAAAGGAAAAAAAATCACTATTTCATGGGGTTTTTCCATTTGTATTTATACCCTTAATATTATTTTAACAATGCTATTTTGTGATTTAATAAATGCTGTCATGTGTTGAACAAAGTGGAAAAAGTCCTTTATAATGGGACCTGATCTTTGAAAGCTGCAAATGCTGTACAGTGTGTATTTTGATCAGCAAGAAAAAGTAATGCATAGCAGCGGCTTTTGAGAATTACAGGTATCTTGCAAGAAAATAAAAGGCCATTGTGTAGACAATGGCAGAGAAGTTCAGCTCATTATTGATTTGAGAAGAATGATCCTGATGGTTTGATTTTTCCAGAAGAACTGAATGATTTGAACTCTTTCATATTCTCAATGATTACTTTTACTCAGACGTAAAGTCAGGTTGGAACTACAATCAAAAGTATAAAATTAGGAGATCTGTATTGCAGGGATCTTGGCTCATCTATGGTTGATCAAACGGATTACTTAATAAATCCTTATTGCTCTATTTTTTTAAAGGTCTTGTTCAAGATCTGCTGAAAAACGAAAATAAACTCAGGTTCCTCCACAGAGCAGAGTAAATAGGTGGAAACACTGATGGAATTTGTACTGAAGCACATTGCCAGGAGATGGTTTATAATGAGGGGTGTTATCCCCCACAGTGGAGCAAGAGACAGTCTCAGAGCTGACCGTGCTTCTGACTCCATCCCATTAGTCACAAACTCTGCCCCTGGTTTACTCAGTTGTTTCTGGTATTCTAGCAGATGTTCTGCAATAAGGCAAATAATTACATAATACCTTTTTTAGTTCATTTTAGTCAACAGAGTAAATGCAGAAACTATTAGTATTATTAAATGTTATTAATTACTGTGTCTGTAAAAATGCTGCAATATTTTCTGATAAACATACATCTCAGTTGTAAAACAGCTTTAGTTCTATTGACCTTTTTTCCTCATTTATTCACTTCCCAGAAATAATTTAGAAAAGGAGTTCACTGGCAAATGTATTCATAGAAACAACATATTTCCATAGGGTGCTTCAAATTTTTGGAAAAGAAAAATCACATTGGAAGTAATCTCAAATGGAACCTGTTCCAAATTATGTATTTGGCCAAAGAGGGGATAGGAATACAGAGCAAAGTCGACTATCAAAATTATTTCCAGGATGTCAGTAGTAACCATGATTTTGTGCAAGGCCGTGCACTGCAGCAAAATTCAGTGTCCCATCCCCGCAAAAGATAAAAATTTAACAGAGTAAGTTTTAGGACTAATTGACTGATTCCTATAAATTACAGGTGTCCTAAGTAATGAAGCAAAAAAACATTAACAAGGCTCCAGGTTTTCCCTTTAGCTATTTTTAATCAGTGAGTATGGACCATCTAGAAACAATAAAAAATACTTTAGGCCAGAATAAAGGAAGGTACTTCCTAAAGCACAGAGATTTATATATGAAAATTGAGTCAGTTTGCCTTTTAAAAATTTACTGTGGATTAAGCTGAAAAATTTCCTTGTATTCAATGGCTTAGAAAGCTATATATTAAAGTTATCTTGTTTAAACAGTAGACAAGAAATGGATGAATGATAGATTCATAAATAATAATCAGATTTTGTATGTAGAATGCTTTCCTAAATAATGAAAATACTGGTGATAAATTTTCTACACAGACTTTTCCACAGTTCCCATCCTAGTTCCTTTTCATTGATGGCTAACTATAAGGTTTTCTAGAAATAATTAGTCATTAACTTACCAACATTTTTAATTTTCATTATTTTAACCATTGGAATATGAATAAAAACAGGTGAGCATGATTGTAGTGAAGCACAAATAGAGATGGAAAAGTTTTTGTTAAAATTTTCAAATTGATGTGAACAGCTGCTAATTAACTTTAGATCATTTTGCACCTTCTTAGATGTCCAGTTCCATTCACCACCAAATATATTTTAGGTCTTGAATACTCTTGTGCACCTAGGCCTAAGATAATTGGCAGAGCGCAGATGAGGATCTGAACTGAGCAAAGAATGGCCTGAGAATATGGACTTTGTGAGGAGGTGATGGTAGACTGAGGGTCTGCTGTCAGAATACAGACTGTCCAGGAAAAAAACAACTATTTTTACTATACAGGAAGATGTATTAATTCCTTTAAAATATATAGTGTTCTTATTCTTCAAAGAACTTTAGGAATTCTGAAT
Source organism: Parus major (assembly GCF_001522545.3). Classification (NCBI taxonomy): domain Eukaryota; kingdom Metazoa; phylum Chordata; class Aves; order Passeriformes; family Paridae; genus Parus; species Parus major. The sequence goes on from NC_031773.1 coordinate 15,429,929, forward strand.
CATGCAATGATTATTTTATTTAGGAAAAAAAAAAAGATTGGTTTTAACAACTTCTGATGTCTTTAAACCAACAGGATTTTAACTAGTGAAGATTAAAAAAAAAGATATTGCTTTTATACAACATGAACAGATAGTTAAGTGGAGAAAAATGTGGCAACCTGATTATCATCAGGATAAAGAGCCCTGTATTCACCAAAGATATTGTTACAGCATTTATTAACATCACTGGATCTTCCTACTTGCTCACAGACATTTACTGTAACTTCGTGAAACTGTGGACACTCCGATTCTCGTTGCCTCTTCTCTCCTGTTGCCTTACTGTGTGCGCAAAAGTTTTATTGCTTAACCCCCCTCCTTCGCCTTTTATTTATAGAGATGGTGGCCTTCAAGTACTGAGTGGTGCCTTTTTGTTCTGGGAAAATGTTTCTCATATCAAGGGCACATTTAAACAGACTATGTTCCTGGAGATCTTCAGCTGAGTATTTTCTGAACATCAGATTTTTTTGTCCTTTTCCTTGTAAAATCTTGTACAAAAAAAATTATAGCACTTAGTGCTTGGGGGAGGGGATGGAGGGGAAGAAAGGAATAATTCAAAAAAAGAAGATAAATGTGTCAGAACTGAATGTATATATGTACCTTTGAATGTCAATTAAAAACAATCACAAAAATATCCTACTTCAGATCTGTGGCTTTTTCTGTATCTGAAATGAACTTCATTTATAAAAGCTCTCACACCTTATGAGAGGCCTTCTTGAATTACTTGTGTCTCTCTGCCCTTCCTGCTGAAGTGCTGATTGTTAGTTAGTAGATAGAAAAGCAGACCTTAGGAATGTGACAGACAGGTCACCCTCTAGACCGTATTCTTGCTTCATACAGAATCACTTTGTCCAAACCAGTAAGCTGTGTTCTGAAAGATGCCCCCCTTCCACCAACAGCTGATATGCACTTTACAGACGTAAATTTATTGGTGCAGCTATAACTTCCAAGCCTCAGTTCATGTTCAGCAGGTATAACACTAATTGCAGGAACAGTCAAGACACCTCTAATTAGGATAAAATCTATCGACTGCATATAGCTTTTTTGTAAGAGTTGCCGAAGCAGGTTAATTGGGAATTCCCTGGTGACAACGGACGTGTCTCATGGTTGCATTGAAATGCTCCTTGGTGCAGTAAAGCAGGCTCTGGCAATCAAGAGACATGGATCAGTAGAGTTTAACACTTTGCAGTAAGGTGAAAGTCAGAAGAAATTCTCTCTTCTGAGCATCCAGCATTAACCCTATTTGGGGAAAAACAGTGACAGAGGTGGCAATAGCTCTAATAGACATATAAGTGTAGCAGTCTTTGCAAACCATCAGATGCAGAACTGTTTGTCACGGTGTCTGATTGCTAAGGTAACATGTAGCAGCAACACCAGCTAGTCTAGGCTTCCATGAGTAGCTTCTCATGATTTCAGTAGTCCCTTCAGTTTACATTTAAATTCAATCAGGAAGAACATGATGGCACAGCTGGAATAGCCAGCAAGCCAATACTGAAATGTCCACTCCACTTTCAGGAGAATTAAATTCATTACTAATTTGTTATGCTTGAGGTACTCACTGTATAAAAGAGAATATGGAGACAAAATATAGAACCACTGCAGGCATGCTGTTTTTCACACAGTGAAGGCAGACCAGCTCCTTTTTTTCTGGGCAAAGATCTCAAGAGCACTGCTGGTACCATCTGGTGTGGGGCAGGGAAGGAGACTGATATAGGCCTTTAGTGAGGGATTAGCTCATCTTGCAGTCATACATAGATTTGCCAATATAGCCATTTACTTCTGAACTGTGAGTCTCCCCTGGGTTTATATTACTGTGCCTGCTCTATGCTGTTAACCCCATCTGAATCTGATAACTTCTGGAAGATGAGATAGTTTTTTTTTAAGCTCTCCAAAGATTTTTGTTAGAAAGAAGCCAATCTTAGACAAGCTTACTGTGGAAAAAATATTTTCCCCTCAGACTAAAACTTGTCTGAGAGAAAGGCAGCCAGTTGCATATCACCCATGAGATACAAAAGATCAGGGGCACATTGCTGCCTGTAATGTGACTTTAGACCCAAGTGACCCATAAACATGAGCACGATGACTTTGCTTATGTGAGCAGTGTAAATTTCGTCTCTGTTTGGATAAACATGTTTGAAGTATTCAGACTCCTTAAGGATTCCCAGCTCCTTGGCACATTGTTACAGCCACCTTTGGAGGAGTGCCTAGAGGACATGTTAGAATGACACTACTGGTAACACAAAGTGTATCTCTACCAGAGATAGGCCTTATGAAAGCTACATTCTGGGAAATCTGCCATAGTGTGGTTTTTTATTGTTGTTTTGTTGTTTGTTTGGATAAGAGGAGAAGTTCCTCGCCATAAGAGTTATCCTGTTAGGCATGCCTGACACTAGACCTTGGAATGCCACATGCTCTTGCAGTGGGGGCTTCAATCTTCTTTAGTGGGTGCTTAAAGGATGGAAATTGCACATGGAATAGCAAAAGGGAGAAGTGTTTCTAGCTGTGGCCAGAAACATGAGTACAAAGATATTTTTTAGCCAATGTTTTATCATCTCATCGCAGAAGAAAGACTTCATGCCTATGATAATGTTAGGCAAACTGAAAGTAATCTGCAGTTAGGATTGCTTCCTGTCAGCCCTGCACAACACCCTGCTGCAGGCTACAGCATGACACAATGATTCCAAAGGCATTTGGGATACTGTTCAGGCTGTACCTGACAATGCAGTAGCTCATAGCTAATTGAAAGTACACTTAATTGCCACATGACAGGAATTAAACTTCAATTCCATTTTTCCTTAAAAAACAGTGAAAAAATCTATTCCCTTCAGGCATTTGAAAATGCCATTGTCACATATAGAACATTAATTTTTGGATTAAGCACCCTTAGTGCCCTAAACTTCTTGGTGGAGAGCTGTGTTACTAACAGCAGTGAGGCATGCAGATCATTGCCTATGCAAAGGTAATTCATGTCCTGTCCACAGACAAAATTGCTTGACTGTCTGCAGTTTAGGGTTGGGAAGTTTTGTAACCTGTAGGTGGCATATATTTTATACCTATGTTAGGTAGGCACTGCTCATGATACAACATGCAAGACTCAGGAGGGTGTAGAGGCTCAGAGTCATTTCCCTGCTGACAGAGGTGCTGAGCGGTGTATGGCCACCTGTTTGGGGAGCCCATCTGAAAAAAACACAGCCCCATATCTACTCTTGCACAGACAACAACAGAGTGCTTCCTCCAAAGGAATTATTACTCTGCTGTTGGCAGACAGTAATTATAGGAAGGGTCAGATCTCCCAGACAGGATGGTCAGTTACTGTTGGGACTGTCATGGGAGCCACCATTGCAAGGGTTCTGGTGACATCTTCAGCTGGATTGATCGAGGCTCTCCAAACCACCGTTCTACTCGAGTTTTATAAACCAGCTGTTCTACAATGTAACTGCCCCAGCATGTCTGATTAGATGTTTTAACTGCAGAAAAAAAAAAAAAAAATCTCTCAAAAATCTTTAAAACAATTTAGAAATTTGCAATTTCTTCATCTTTGGAAATGATTTCTATTTGCAATTATCTATGTACAATTTGTGCAGCAGAAACTACCTGTGAATCTCTGGGAGTTCCTACACAGGGTGTTAATCAACACATAAATTAGATTAGTCAGAGCAGGAGCTGTCTGGGGGAATCTTGAGAACTGTCCAAAATTTCATGTCAAGAGTTTCTGTAACCATCAGTCAAATACTTATTTGTGAAGGTCGCTAGCAGCTGGTCAATCTCCAAGCCATGTCCATTTTCTCAAACCAGATATTTGCATTACATCTGTGCCAATAACTTGTTGTCTAATTCTTGGACCTGTGACAGAGTTCACATTTTCTGGATGTGTATAAAGGCACATCATTCATCATTACCTATACCAGAATTACAACTACTGAAAAAAATTATTTTCACACCTACAACCTGGAATTTTAGTTCCATATCTTTTGCCACACTATGACCATATAGAAAAACTTAGATCTAAAGTATTATAATACCCTGTTTACTAGTCAATAAAACCCTAAAAAAAAAAAAGTTTCAGTTATTTGTATTCTGTGTTTAGAATCTCTTTACTCATACTAAAATTAAGTAAACAAAAATGAACCAGTGAGGGGGAGTTTTACAGCCTTACAAGCGCTGAAGAAGGTCCCCCATTGAGGCTGATTTTTCATGGTCAGCTGAGGATGACCATCTATAATGATCCCTCAGTGCTGGTTTTCTCAACTAAGGGGAGACTGGCCTAGACAAAAGAGGTAATCTAGGCCATCTCCTGAGAGAAAGAGAGAAGCAGCTTTGCTATTAGGATAGTCTCTATTTCCATTATTGTCAAGGATATAATAAAAAACCTATTATATTTATTTTATTTCTTGTGATAGATATAGATGAATGAATTCCGCTAACAGACCTATTTTGAAGTCCCTGGTGCAGCACTAGGCAACATTGCTGTGCAGGAAATTTAGTAGAGAGACGAAAGACTGTTTTTTGATAGAGATATGCTGGATAGGTCCTTGGGTGTGTGTGAGGGGATATTGGCCACATATTTGGTATGGCCACTTGCATTAACATGGGAAAGGTGTAATCTGGTTATCATCACCCAGTGAGTACATACCAAAATGCTGCATAGATACAGGTAGTGAGTGCTACAGTTAAAATAGCATTTACACAAGCAGTAAATGCTCTTTGACCCACTGAAGTAAACATGCACTCAGTCACCGATATCAAAAGCAGTATCAGTGTAAGAAGAGCTTTGTTGCCATCAACAACAAACCTTTAGAACTTACAACACAGAGAATAATCACTTATCTCTTAATATTAATGTCAGATTAATTCGTTCTGTAAGAGCCATAAACATGGATTCATGACTCCAAAGCAATCTTGAGTGCAGGTCTGCTGGGGAGGAATTAGGGATTTAAAAGGATGGCATAAATCTAATTTCTCATAACTTTCTCATAACTTAGTACAGATATTGACTTGACACTAGAAGATGACAGCTGAGTTTTGACTCTTTTGTAACAATATGTTTCCTTATTTTAATAATCAAAAAACATTAAAATTAGTCTGTAACTGTTTTTATTTCAGTCCAGGAAATAAAGGAGATGTCATCAGTGTAAATTACTTACTCCATATTTACACTTGAAAAGTGTAAATATCAGAATATCAGAAATTGCTTCTTAGCAAACTCATTTTCATCAAAACTTGAAAAAAAAATAATTAAATTTAATAGAATAAAACTTTACTAAATGAAAGGATATGACACTTCAGTTTCATTTTCCTAAAGAACATTCACAGTGCTTTCCTTGTTCTTGTTCCCTAAATTTCCTGTCAGTTACATAACTCCTTTTTTTAGTTCATAGACATCACCATCAACTATGTTAAAAGTGCTCTTCTGTTGAAATTCAAGGTCTCTGTGCCATGATATATCTTCTGTACATTTTCTTGAGAGGTGTTCAAAAGACAGAATTAAGACAAACATGCACTTCAGAGCTCCAAATATATTCAGCAGATAAAAGTTTAAAATTTGACACAGACATATCTTTACAAGTATTAGATATCTTTCTACTGTATTATTTAGAATGCCTGCCTTTATAATGCAGGATCTCAACAGCCTTTTTTTATTATTATATTAGTAAGGTTTGCTAGAAGAAGTATTTTGGGTTTATACTTAACCCTGATGTACAAGATGACACTTTGAGCGAGGAGCTCTAAAGGAAATAAAATTCTTTAATGTGTTCATCAACAGCTTCTGTCAGTCTCCAGGCATGGAGGAGATTCCAGATCTGGAAGTGGACTTGACTGTCTGTCTGCTATGGTATATGAGCTTGCATAAAATAAACTCAAATTCTAATCAGTGCAGAGAAACAGAAATTGAAGCCAAGAACTTTCTCAACCAAGAACTTGACATGGATTACTGAATGAAACAAGCACAGTACTGAGTCAATTTATGGGACTGAAATAAAGCAAGATCAGTCAGTCAAGTCTTGACAGAGAACAGTATAATAATCTGAGAGTAAACATAAACTGAAAGTCATAAAATTAAATAAGAAGTGCAAAAGAACTTCATGAATAGGAGGGGTTATTTCTTTTTGTAGGCTTCATTGCATATACAAGACAAAACAAGTAGCTTTATTCTTTTGTTTCTCAACTGGTTAAGTATATAAAATCACATATATAAGTATATAAATAAGTTTATATAAATCACAGAATCATAGAATAGAATTATAGAACAGTTTGGGTAGGAAAGCACCCTCCAAATCTTCTAGTTCTGACCCTCCTCCCATGGGCGGACATGCCTCTCATTAGAAGAGATTGTTCAGAGCCCCATCCTGCTTGGCCTTGAACACTTCCAGGGATGGGGCATCTCCAGCTTTTATGGGCAGCTTTTCTGTTTCAGTGTTTGCCACCCTCACCATAAAGAATTTCTACCCAATACATAAAATCTAAACCTACTCTCTTTCAGTTTGTAACCATTACCCTCTGTCCTATTTCCTTGTCAAAAATCTCTCCATCTTTCTTGTAGGCCCTCTTTAATGACTGAGCCAACTCTGTACATCACTAAAATATCTTCTGTGATCATCTTTAGTAAACTGGTCATATCAGCGAAAATATACTGAAATATGCATATCTTTTCAGAATAAAAATGTACATGCAAACATAATAAATGTATTAGCAGACAGGTAGATAACTTCTGAAAATTTGTTACTCAAATTGAAAATGCTATTCCTAACTTGGGAGGGACTAGATCTAAACTTGATCTAGATTAAATTATTTTTTTTTAAAATTCAGGTCTTTCCTCTTATGATTGGAAAATTGTATTCCAAAGGGCATATCACTGGATACCTTGGACTGTTCTGACAGTGAAATTAGTTTATTACAACTACTATGGAAATAAATAGAGTGTGAACAAACAATTCTGCTCACAGTAAGAGCCTCAAATTAGAATGAAATGTGACTTTGTGAAGAACACTTCACAGCTTTAATGTAATACTGGTTGCAAAATAACTATGTGAACATCATAGACCATTATTTAAGATAAAAATTGACAGCACTTACTTTAAGTAGTCAAGTTTTCAAGTTACTATTTAATGCATATAATTTGAAAGTATTCAAATAACTTTGGCTAAGACTCTGACCTCACAAAGAATCCCCTTAGGGCACTGAGGATCATGTATAAAAAGTTTATAGCTAGATCTGAATCTGAAGGATCTCCTTAACAAGCATTTGCTGAATGTCATTGAAGATATTCCTAGCAGTCTTTCTGAAAAATTCAGTCATTAAGAACTTAATCTGACAGTAGCTATATATATATTAGGAAATCACCCCCACCTGAGAACATGGAAAGGTCTTTGTGAAACTTAAATTTCATTTAAGAGCTTGAGGCCTACTGGGATTTTAAACATTTTACTCACAGAAAAAATTGCTTTGGCACAGCTATTCCACAGATGGGGGGGCTTTTCTATTCAAACTCAAGGGTTTTTTTTATAATTCCAATTACTTTTTTCTTGTCCTACCAAGTAAAATGGAGATTCATGGCAGATGAATTTTCATTAAAATTTTATACTCAGTAAGAAAAGTAGTAAATAAATATTTTAAAAATCAATAACATGCAAAAAGTTCTAAAGACATTAATTGCTCTCTATTAATTAAAACATTATAAACATAAGATTGGATTGCTAAAAAGCAATAGACATGTTAAAGGGGACAGATGTTTCCCTAGAAAACAGTGATATATTTGTTTTCCCATAGTATATATGTAGTTCTTATAGTTTTGTAGAAAGGTATGAAAAAAACAATGGAAATAAAAACCTATGTGTGATCCATGTACTTTTATAAACATTAAGATTTCTACAATTTTATATTTATTTACAATAAAAAAAAAAAAACCTTTTAATACTTTGTAAAACACTGATGCTGGAATGAGACATTTCAATGGTTCCTATTACACTTCTTTTTGTATACCTATAAATATAGTGCTTCTTTTCTCCTTAGGTATTGTTGTATTGGAAAATGTAATAAATGAAAGAAGAATGATTGTTTAAGTGCTGCTGGCTAATCTAAAATGATTGGCTCATGAGTATTTTAAAAAGGTTAAAAATTTAACATTAAATTGCATTTGCAAGTTGATTTATAGCAGCATAAAGAGAAATTAGTTTTAATGTGGTCCATCCCAGCATTAGGTATTATGGAAATTATCTGTGAGAGGTTCCCTAAATCCCCAAAAGTTAATATTTTAACAAGACATGAGAGAATGAAAGAAATTAGTTTCTTCTAGTTAAAATATTGAAGGAGTAATCCTGGCGTGATTACCAATAAGAATTATAAGAATACTTACTAAAGTAAGGTGGAGGAAGGCTGCCTGCCACAGGTAGTTTGGCAGTGGCTGTGATGTCGAGGGTTGTTTCAGTAATTGTTCAGTTGTCTCTAGTGCAGCCTTTTGTAGGGAGCTGGATGTTTTTGTCTTTGGCAATGTCCAAGACTTAGCATGTTTTGGCAGTGTTCCTGTTCTGGTGTCCTGTTCCTCTGTCCAGGCTCCTCCAGGCATCACAGATTAGTGCCCTCTCCGCAGTGAGAGGGGTCCAGCCTGCTCCTTCTTAGGGGCTGTGATCTCTAGGAGTTCACAACTCAGAAAGATGCCCTTTCCAAGCACCTGGAGGAAGTCTTTGTATGTTAACCAAAAATACCTGTTATTTTTCTCCTTTGTTTCTGTTTATTATGGATTTTGGAAAAAAAAAAAAAAGTTACAAATGTTCCCTTACTTATATTTATACATAGCAAAGAATACTGGTACTAGCATGATAGTCAAGTACCTTCAGAATTAATGATCTCTAATGACCATCAAACTATGCTATTTCTTTTGTATTTTCAGTGTACTCTTTTCTGTATACACTATCTCATTTATTTAAATGATGAATATATATTTCAGAATATACCTATCCCAAAAGTCAGAACCTGGTTGAATGTTTTAAAAATGTGATTTTAGAATAATATGTTCTATTTTTCCTTCAAAGTACTACTTTTGCCAGTTTTTACAGTGCATTTACACAAATCTTTACACTTCAAAACAGAATGACTTCAGAATTCAACAGAATTATAATACAATTTAGCATTTTAGAAAACCTGTGAAAATATGTGTGGAAGGAACCCATTAACACAAAAGCAAGCTGTTTTGACCTGTCTCTGTAGCCATCTTAATAAACCTGCATTCTGTAGAGGCTTACATGTAGGGAACTGGAAGGAAATAGTGGCAAAGCATCACTGCAAGAGCAAAAATAAAATTATGTATTTTGTTCAAGTAGCCCTGTAAGAGGTGTTCAGTAAAAATAATACAGCCTGGGGAAGGATTTTTATTCTAATTGGATTTTGGTTTTGTTTTCTCTTCTATTTATTGTGCGGTCTTGGTTTCTTTTGGGGAAGACTTTTGCTGTCAAACTATCTCAGCTTTATCAGGGTTTCCAACGGTGTCCAGAAGGAAGGGCCACTGCCCTTGTACTTAAACAGACTGGTTGTTGTAAGAAATCTGGAAAAATTAAAAGACTTCAAATGAAGTCAGGAACTCACCTTTTGGGCTTGTGGGCCAAGAGACTGTAAGTACATTTGGAGGTGACTATCTCTCCATACGTAGCTCTTATGTATTCAAATTTATTAGAAAAAAGTTATTATTTAATTATAAAATGTGTAATAGGCAGACCAGTGTCTTCCTATCAAACAAGCCAAGAAATGGGCAAAGACTATGTGACTCAACAAGTCAATCAAGGGAATACAATTTTTTCAGAATTGTTTAGTGTCTTCCTTTTACTCTTCAGACATTTTTAAAATGCTTACTCAAAGTCAAAACTGAGTACAGAAGTAAGAAAAATTTGAACACATTTATAGGGTATTATTAGGTGGTGTATGAGAGTGGTAGTAATGTTCCAATCTGCCTACTAAGATTTCCAGTAAGGAGGCTGTAAAGCTTTTTCCCAGTAATCAGCATTCCCTTTACTTTTCTTCCTCCCCCACCACATCCCCACCTCCCAAATGCCAATGACATTTGAGATATGCAGCTTTTATAAACACTTAGTAGTCATAAGTTTTTAGAAGAAGTGTCACGATTTCTCATGTCTGATTCAGGACTTTTCATCATTTGGATTTAGTAAAACTGCAGATAACATTGGTGCATTAAGCTTCAAAAACAGTGAATTCTCTCAGCCTTGTTCCAGCTTGTAAGAGATAAATATTTTTCATCTCCATGCAGATAGAGAGAGATCTTCACACAGAATCTAAACTAAACAACATTTGTCAGGAAGTGATGTCCAGATTTCTATGTATCCAGACAATATCCTTTCATGGGAATGTAGCTTAAGACAGGGACATTTGTACTCAGCACTTAAGGCTGAATAAAAACTAGACAGACCTATTTATAGTGAACCAAAAAAGGAAATATTTTTTCTACTACTGTTGGAAAAATAATTCTCCAACATAGTCCAGAATCTAAGAATGTTATTGAATTGAAGAATAAGGAAATTAGTAGAAGTCAAGCAAACCAGTCAGCAATTGCAAAAAGCATTAAGGAAAGAGATTCTGAGATCAGGATTGAAGATCAAGAGCCTAGAACACATCTGTAAGTAAGAGGCATATCATACAGAAATCACTGTGGATTTTCTAAGTGGATGCATCCCACAGGGCAACCCTTCAATTTTTTTTATTTTTTTTTTTTTTCAGATTTATTACAGCCAGATGTAGCTTGATTGCCCAGGTGGAACTGACTGAGACACACAGGGGCTGAACTTCCAATTTCTTTTTGGAACAGAGGTTTCACAGAATGTTTAACCTAATGTTTCTTTATCTCTGAGGACTGGTTTTATTTCCTCTCAGAAAATTCCAAAGAAAAAAAAATCCGAGGTGGTTTGAAGGATAGCCCCTCTCTTTTTGTTGCCGCTCAGAGCCAGCAGATGGAAACAGCAGGCTGCAGGAACTGAGCTCTCAGTTGGTGTCTGAGCAATTGTCTCATGCCAAGAGAATTGAGGAGGCCACAGAGGAACCAGCTCCCAGCCAGCATTTGGACAAAAGCCATGCCAAGGTGGTTAAGCAGCCTGCAGGGAAATCTGGCTTCTGCCAGTGTGTGGATGAAGTGCAAGGCACAGTGAAATGTGACTCCCAGCTGGCACAAAGGCAAAAATCCGTGCCAAGATAGTTGATCCAGTCACAGAAAGACGGCCTTCATTGGTACCAGGCCAGAGACCAATAGCAGTGAGTTGGGAACAGCTTTCAAAGCTCTCTTGTCTCTTGCTTCAAATGAGTCCCTCAGAGCAAGCAGAAAAGGTTTGTTACCATTTCCTGAATCTCAGGGGAAAGCAAAGTTCCAACATTGTTTTTACAGCAACCAGAAGGAATAAATTTCTATTTCCAGACAGAACATACATAAGGCTAGTGATTACATGCAGAGCAAGAGGAGAAAGGTCCATCCTGTACGCACACATCCTTAGGTTCCTTGAAACAGTCTTAGATCGTTCTGACACCAATGAGTCATTTGCATCCAATGGATATAATTCAATTGTCATTCTGTGAGGTTGTTTCTACTTCACTGCCATCTCAAGAAGAATGAGATGGTGGCTTGTGTTTCCTGTATGTAGAGATAGAACTGCTTCTTTTTCTCCTTATCTCAGAGGAATTTATGGGAAGGCTATTGTTCTGCCCAAAATACACTCACACATGTTCTTGAAGTGCTTGCAATTTCCCTGGTAAAAATACTCTTGAGAAAGGGTGCCTTCCTTAAACTTTCAGAAATTTTCCAAGGTGACCAATGAATGGCTCTTTTCAAAGACAGCTTCTAAAGGGGGAGCATACAAGCATCTCCAGAACACTTCGAAGCAAAAAAATATGCTTTTCAAGCAGGGAGATTACTGATGTTATCAAATACATAGCTAAGATTTTCATTCAGGACAAATAGAATCTAATTTCATGTGTGTTTTCAGAAAATAACTTTCCCATCTTCCAAACATTAATGTATATTTGTCTTTGATTCTTATAATCCAAATTGATTTTATTTGTCAATAAAGTAAATTAATTTTACCCAAGTCAAATGTGTGATGACAACTGGTAAGTGATGTCCGTGTCAACCTATTAGCTTTCCCGTCTTATTTTCTATCTCATCTTGGTTGTGAAGGTTAAAAGTTTGTCTGGGTTTGGTCTAGCAGCTACCCAAGACCAACCCATGAACATTTACTTTGCTTTCTGTCCTGATTTTCTAGAGGAAAGGAAGTTGAGACAGAATATATCCAGGAGCAAATCCAAGTACAATTTTTCTCTACTTTACTATTCCTATGTGTAGGAATTTTTGTCAAGAAGTAAGATTTTTTTTTCCATTTTGTCAGTCAGTCATATATATTATCATATATTGATATATCTGTTAGGCAGACATACATATCACTGATGTACCAACATGGAATAATGTTTATAATGAACAAGTTTGGGTTTATGAATTGAAAAGCTTAAACAATTGTTTTGTATTTGTAGAATTACTACAATTAATCCTTTGTAAACTCTTTAATCAGAAAACCACTTCAATTTTTTTTTTTATCAACACTTCAATACATTTAATGTGCCAGAAAAATAGTTTGACTGAAGTAACTGGTTTTCAAACTAATTAATGTTGGATACAGATGATATTCTTACATTAGGTTCCTAAATAGCGCTTTCAAAAATATTTTTCCCCTCTCCATTAATACTTCCCTAAAATTTTTGCCTTGGTGATTAACATTTTTCAAGCCTAGACTAAACCTGCAGTTTGTTTATTTTTTTCTGCAGTGTTTGTATTAATTTAGTTCTCTGGAATATAAGTAGACTGAAATTGACTTCTGTTATAAATTGCCTTATGACTACTCGCTGAAAAACTGTACTGATGAATCAGCTGAACCTAGAAAATTAGAAATTGGCAGATATTTATACCTTATTCAGAACAGTGCATTTGAGTGTTCCAGGAAAAACTGGTTTTGATTTGGCTGAGCTGTGAAGGTTTGAAAATAATGCCTCTAAAATATTCCTTGTGCATGGAAACTGAGTTCTTTTAGCATGTCTCACTAGTGTTCTGAGTAAATCAGGTTGCACTGACACCCAGAAGACAGCCCGGAGTGCAAGAGAAGCTCAGAGTACTTCTGAAAGACAAGATGCTTCCAAAGATCCCTCCTTATTCAATCTGTATTGGCACACACAGTGATAAGAACACGCACCGCGTGCTCAAAGGCTGCCCAGATACTGACTGCATCCTGCTTTCTTTTATGGCTGCTAACCAACAAAGAAATGTATCTTCTAGAGTTTTGGGTTTGTGATAGTACCAGCTGATTTACTTTGTTATGCATTTATAATTATGTTTATCTTAATAAAACAGCTAAAAAAGAGCTAAAAAGAGGGAGTAGAAAGGGACCCATTTCCTTCCCTGAGGGACTTACTGAGCATACTCAAGGCAGAGGACGTTGGAGACAGGAGAGTCAGTTACAGTCACAAGTAAGACCTTGACACTCATGAAATTACATTTTACAGTGGAGAAAAAGTAGCAATAAGACTTCAGAAGGAATCTAGAAGAGTCTGAGACTGGTGCTATGCAGATTGAGTAGGGAAAAGCAAGGATAATAAAAAAAGGATATCAAGCAAATTTTTCACATTTAATTATTCTTTACTGTTTTTTGTTTGAAGAAACTGTTTTAAAATATTTTGATTTTACAGCAGACTCATTAAATGTGAAAGACACAGTGACATCTACCTTGAAACTTTGGTTTTGATGACACCAGATCACAGTTAGATCAGAACAAAAACTCCTGGCATTTTGTGGAAGCTGAAGCATTTTAGGATTTCATTCACAGAATAAAAAGCAATACAATGAATACTACAGCCAAAACTGTCTGTTTGAATAAAGGTAATGCTTATGTTTATTACTGTTTTAAGTGTAGGAAGAGTCATCCTTTCATTAAATAATGTTGGTTATAAAACACCAGGAAAATATTTGTAAAATTCTTCCACCAATGCAACAGGATTATCATAAGGAACAGCTCACCAAGTGTGACACAAGTTAGACTGTGTCTGGTTTCACTATAGCCTACATGACCTCAAGGCAATTGTTCACAATAACAGAAATTTCTGAAATTGTGCTGAAATCTTCAACCACTACTTTTTTAGATTGATGTTTTCCAAAAATAAGCTTAAAATCATTGAAATGAATATTGATAGACTGTATGGTGTCATCTAGATCAAATACACAATGCTTAACGAGTTTAGAAAATCACAGAACAGTTAAGGTTGGGAGGATCCTCTGGAGATCCAGGAACATATCCAGGAGGGTTTTGAATGTCTCTGGAAAGGGAGACTCCACAACCTCCCTGGGCAGTCTGTTCCAGTGCTCTGCCATGCTCAGTGTGAAGTTGTCCCTCATGTTGAGGTGAAGCTTCTTGTGTTTCAGTTTATTGCCATTGCTCCTCATCCTGTCACTGGCACCACAAAGACGAGTCTGGCACATCCTCTTGGCACCCACCTTTGAGATATTTGCATGTATTGATGAGATCCCCTCTTAGTCTCACCTTCTCCAGACTAAAAATCCCCGCTGTCCTCATAACAGAGATGCTCCAGACCTTTCATCATCTTTGTGGCCTCTGCTGGACATTCTTTGGTAGTTCCTTCTCTTTTCCTGAGGAGATCAGAGCTAGAAGAATTTATGCTAAATATTAATATGTAGTAAAATAAAAAAATACTCAAGGAAGTATTGGCAAAGTGTCTTAAACACAGGCATCTACTGAGGAAGGCAGGAGCCTCCCTTGGACTGGAAAATGTAAACCCCCTCCCTCCAAATTATTGTAATTTTGAAATTAAGGGGCTCTCGGGCAAAGACATGAGAATAGGAATAACAGTTCTTTACTTTAATAAGGCAAACACACAGCAGCAGCTCCGGCATTAGCCCCGAACCGAACAGGACGCAGTGACCCTTCCCCTGGCTGCAGCTCCGGGCACGGCCGCCAGGGGGCGCTGCTGCTCCCGCCGGGCGGGGCGCGGGCGGTGGTTCCGCCGCGCCGCCAGGGGGCGCTGTGCCGCGGGCTGAGGCCACACGCGGTAATGGCGGCTCAGCCCAAACGGGAAAGGATGGAGGAGAGGCTTTGCTGCACAAACCCACCTGGGGCAGCCGGTCGCGGTGCTCTTCAGGACTCTCGGAAACAGCAAGCTGGGCCGGCTGGATGTCTCGGCAGTCGGGGGGTGCGGGGCTACAGAGCAGCGAAAGCTCGGGGCAACACCGAAGAAGCAGCTGGGGCGGGACAGCGGCACCCGGCTCCCAGCAGGGCAGAGGAGTGAGCTCAGGATCCCTGAGCAGATGGGGATAGGGCCTTCTTTTAGTGAGGTGGGTGATAAAAACGTCCCAGTCCAGCAGCTGCTCTTACGAGCACGGGCTCACCCCCGGGAAGGCCGAGGCGGTACAGGCCTGGGCTCCGGCGGTGACAGGGAATTCTCCCCACAGCAAACAACAGCTTGGGCCGGCCTCCGATGCCGAGAGCGAGAGACCAGCAGCTGCCCCCGCGCCTTTACCTGCCCAGTTCTCCTCCCTCAGAGAGATATCTCCACTGCAACTAGATGCCCTCCTTCCCTGAGGCTTGGCCACATCTTTGTTTTCTTAAGTATCCAGTTGTTAAGGTTTCCTAGCAACTTATGGGAAAAATTGTATAAGTAAAAGGAACAAAAGGAAGAAGGGAAAAATGTATTTCCTTATTCTTACAGTTTGTGAGTTACAAGCGAAGTAGATATTTTTAGTTGACAATAAAGAGCTGAACAAGGTTTACTATAGCAACTTTAATATAGCAGTTATGCAGAAAAGCCTACAAACAGACTTTCAGAACTATAATTTTTCTGGTCATAGAGTTCTTTTTCCAGCACACAGGCGTCTGCGGTGTCTAAGCTTGACTTCTATCCCACATAAACCTTATTAAAACATCTTTAAAGAAATGTAATTTATTTATGGATTTGGAGAAAGTTCTTGAGATGAGGTTAATGTTTGTGGTTATACAAATACAATGCGAGTTAAATCTCCTGACAGCTACGCAGCTATTGAAAATAAATAAACCAGAATAGATTCTTTTCAAATTTATTCCTCATCAAAATATCCAGGAAAAAAAATAAAAGTGCAGTATTTACTGCAGAGAACAATTCAAGAGAGCTGATCTAGTTTTGGTTTTCTGTCTGCATCTCTTAACTGTATGTTTCTGTTAGACAGGCATTCCTTAGTCATATGATCTATTGGCAGTGAAAGTGCCCAAATTCAGTGTGTTATTAGCTATAACAATTTCTCTGGGACGTGTACATTTTTTACAAGATCTATTTATTCATTCTTGTGTTGACCTCACAAATAATTCAATCTCCTAATTTTCCCAAATAACTTCTGACAGTGTAACTACAGATCTGTGTTGCAAAAGTCTCCTGAAGATATTAAGATTTTTCTCATTTTTAGTCATAATAATTCATTTTTGCCTAAAACGATTATCAAGTCATTAAATTATCTTTCATTTTCTCTATATGTTATAAATAAACTTAATACATTGATGTCTGTAAGCTTTCCACTTTACTGACAATATGCTGGACATAGAACATACTTTGATCATATTGCCTTCTGGTTTTTGATACACCACCTTTTTGAAAATGTCATCAAATCTTGATGAAACATATGTGTATATATCCTCTTCTGCTTGGAAATTTCCTGTAGTGCTGGCTAAATAAATTCTCTGAATGGTTCTTCAGAACAGGCACATCAGAAAAGTGGAGACTAATGCATGCTGACCTGCCATATGGGCACAATTTCACTGAAACCCTTTCTTTCTTCTTATGAGACGTACATACAAATCCCAGAAGCTATGTACACAGTTTTGTGTTTAATAACATAGTGCAGCATACTGTTCACGAAAGTATGTAGGCACAGATGAATCATGAACATAAACAGGGGGAGACAGATTGTATACATTGAGCCTCTGTGTCTAACTCTCACACTGAGCACAGTGGATGCCAGTCCTTATGCCTGAGGCAGCAGCTACCCACAGAACCTCTACCCTGGTCCTCAAAGCATCTTATTAACCCCAGAAGAGCCACAGATTCTGTATTACCTGCTATTAGTATCTGCTCTGGGAACACCTGTAGTTGCCCTGTCTGTTGGGCCTTCAGCATGGAAATAATATTTGCAGCACCCCTGAGCAGCTTTTCAGCTTCCCTTGAGTTACTCTCACAGGCTCTGCTCCTCACCTTGTCGCTCACAGCAGGATGACAGAAAGCTGGTAAATTTTGTTGTGGAATCAGCTGCTGGTGTTGCAGAAAAGCACAACAAATTCTCTGCTGAAGAAATTTGAACAGGGGACCAAAAACTACAGTTAGTAAAAGAAGACAGATTTTTTAAAGATAGAGTGGATAGGAGATTGCAGAGACAAAGGAGGAGCAATGTGCAGAAACATAATAGCCAGAAGACACCAGTGACAGAAGTAATCTTTAGACTGTAAATGGATGCGAAAAGAAGGGCTTGGGGGAGATATATTTTTTAGAAAGAGTGAACAAACAAAATCCCAAAGAACTAGAGCACAGCTGTCCATCCTGTACGTTGTGGAAAAAAACAGCACAACATTCCCTCTTTCTGCTAACATCTGGTCACAAAAGGAAGCCAAGAACCAGAAGAAGAGCAGTTCACTGGCAAACACATGCCAGCATTCTTGCTGTCGCTACCATACAGCTCTGGTCCATGTTTCAGGCAGAGATTTAATGACTGTGTGACTTGAAGAAAATAAATGTACTTATTTTTCCCCAAAAATTATGGGGCTTGAGGTGAAATAAGGAAATCCAACCGAGAAAGAAGAAAAACAATCAATGTTGTGTAGTCAAATTCAAAATGTTTCTCAGTATGGGGCCTTTGGCTGAAGACTTCAAGAAGAGCAGGAGATCCCAAGATGCTGTGCAGGAATTGCCTCCCCTCAGCATACACATGACTTGTTGAAATATCCAGCCAGCCACAAGATGTCAGCACACTCAACGGGAATTCCTACAAAAACCAAAATCTGTATAAATGGGGGTATTTCTGTGTCACACATCTCTCCTCCTGCTATTAATGGAAAAAAAAAAAAATGTTTCTGAGGGCTTACATGAAATATCACATTCGGGCTGTGCCTTCACAGTGGAAATATCTGATGTACCATGGTTTGACCATAGTATTTAATGAGAGTAAAATGCTGAAATAGGATGGAGAACATGGTTTTCTCTTCCCACTCTGAAAGCAACAGATGTTGGACAGGGATCTAAAATAGCTCATAAGCACATGAATAATATTCAGTAACAGAATGTAAGGTCTGGCCAGCTGCTTAGACATTCTAGACTGCACACTCAGCTTTGAAATCCTCCTTCAGTACCTCTCCAGAAATTATTTTGCCTCAGTAAAATGTCCAGATACCTGTTTCATGGCCTTCACAATCACACTATCTATAAACCCTTAAATATAAAATTGTACAGGTGGGTTCTGGCTGGTGTGCTAAGTACCATAAGTGGAGACCGTATGGGATCTGGACATAACACAAAATAAATTAATCATGTCCACTTTCTTTCAAAAATAGCTCAGACTCAAGATGTCATGATATCAGTAGTATTTTGCAATTTGCCTGACCAAAATATTCAGTGAGTTGTTCCTATTACTGCATTCCTATCTGCAAATAGTCAAATTTCACCTTGGGCAGGAAATTGCCTGGAATCTTCCTGTAAAATATGGTCAGAATTCCCTCTATGTCATTTGAATTCATTCAGCACATCAATGTATCCACAGCAGATGGTATATGAGAGACTTTCTAGGAAGACTGGAGTAGCTAGATTCTCTGACTTCCATATTAGGTAAATTTGTAGTCAAAATGTACAACAATATTAGTGGGCATCTGGAAAAAGAAAAGATCCTTGGAGATACCAGCATGCCTTACGTAGAGGAGAGATCTGTGCTGTGGATGTTTTAGTATTTTTTTTTGACAAAGTCATCAAACATGAAAAGAAGAATGATTTAGTTGATACAGTCTAGCTGTATTTACAAAGTATTTGACAATGCCATCTCTCAAGCCTTTTAAAGAAAATCATACACTCTTAGAATATGCTGAGTTGGAAGGGACCCATCCTGATCATCGAGCTCAACCCCTGGCCCTGTGCGAACACTCCAAGGATCACTCTATGCTGCTGTGGAGTTTTGCAAGGGGCTGAGGTGAGACTTGTGCTTTACAATGACTTCATGTAAGTCCTAGAAAAGGCATTTTGTAGGGAGCTTGGAAAGCTTGCTGTTAATACTAAATTATTCAGAATAGGAAAAATGCAGACTGACTGTGAAGAATTGCTGCAGAAACTTATGAGGCTGATTGGAAAATAAAATGGCAGATGAAATGCAGTGCAGAAAAATGTAAAGTGATGCACAAGAGGAAAAAAACACAAATTCACATACAAAATGATGAGCTCCAAGCTAAGTGTTACCTCTCAGAAGAAAAATCTTGGGATAATGAGAGTTAGCTCCACAAATATGTCAGTCCTATGCTGAATAACAGGCAAAAACTCAAATAAAATGGTAGTAACTGTTAGGAAAAACAAACAAAACAAACAAACAAACCAACCAACCAACCAAAAAAACCAAAATAACACAAAGCAAATGTGTGAACAACATAATTTGCATTTGCAAATCATGAATCACCTTTAAAACATAGTTCAGACCTCTCTCCCATTGCTCCCCCATATTCAAAAGGATATAGCAGAATTTGAAATTACTAGCAAAATAATTGTAGTAACAGTAATTATTGAAGATGAGTATTTATTTCGGAAAGGGACAAAACTGAGGCATATAGAATAAGTTAAGACTCTTCTATCTAGAGAAGAAACAAATTAGAAGAGAAAACAGGTTCCATAAGCTCAGACAAAGACTGAGCAGAGAGATGACCCCCAGCTGGGTGATCTTTTCTGACTGACCTAGTAGAGCCATTCCACAGTGCTGACCACATCCTGGCCAACAGGTAGTACAAACTGATAAGAAGCACTTTGGCTATTAATTTAGCTGTTGGCTAGTACCACTTACAGAGCTTTTATTACCTGTGGTGCTGCCATTTATCATGAACATTTTGATTAGTAAATTCACCTTATTTGAAGAAAAGTAAGTCAAAAACATTAAAAACAGTCAAACAAGGTTTAGGAATAACATAAGGATGTTTTAATATTTATTTATTTATTTATTTATTTATTTATATTATAAAATAGCATAATAATACCTATAATCTGATAATCTGGCCAGGTAATCGTTACCTAGGTAAAAGCCTAATTGAAATTAATGAACATTTTCTCAGAGGAATAGTTTCAGAATTCTCTTCTATATAGATTATTTATATCATGATCATCACCATAGTTTCTGAATGTGTTCCAGTAGTACATTAAGCAATGTGACTAACATCTGTCACATGTTTTTTTTTCCTTCAGTCTCTCTCCAGGGAGATAAATATATGCAGTTGAGTTTCTCGTATCCAAAAGGAATTTTGCCAGGTGAAGAGAGGAAGAGAAGATAAAAAAAAAAGGTGGGGAAAATATCTTGTGTTTTTTCTATTAATGTACAATTTACTGTATTTTTACATCAAAATTTATTGTATTTTTGTATCAGTGAAATAATGAGAAAAAATATGTACTGCATTTAGACCTTGCTATTTCAATTTGTAGCCTCACTTTTGAGTATGACCTTGACGCTGAATTAAGCTTGAAGTAAAATAAATAATTTGACTCACTTTCTTTTCTGAACTAATAGTGGTAATCAGAAGACAAAAGAAAACTATGAATCATGTTTTGTTAATGCAGAAGAAAAGACAAAATGTCACCAATCATGAAGTGATTTTTCAAGGATGATAATTGAATGGTATCTAATTACTAAGAAACTATGTTAACATTTTAAAATGTTTAATTACTTTAAATTGCAACTGATTTTTAAAATAAAATATTTCATATACATGGATTAATTAACGAAAATTTGCAGTGAAGTTTAGCAAAACAGTACCATTCAGTGTTTGACTTGGAATATATTTGCATATCTTTTGAACAATAAAAATTCCTAACACAGATTGATATGTAATTTTCTTTGCGAAGCACTTCAAGATATTTTTTTCAAGGAGTGATTACTATGACCAAAATCTACACTTCACAGATGTAGTTACTGAAAGAGGTAATGACTCATGTAGTGTAAAACTGAACTAATGCTACATTCCTGGTTGCCTGTGGACGGACCATACTGCTTCCCCAAACAAAAGAACAGAAGTAAAGTAATTAATAATAGACCTTTGTGGTTTGAAAACCCTCCATCATCTTTTGTTTCAGAGTTCACTATTAAAGTGGCTTCTCCTTTTTTCTTTAGAGAAGAACAGGGATTGTGATCTTACCAGCAGATGAGAAGTGGAGTGCAAATAACCATCCCATCTTGGATGTGGCCTTGGCTGCCCCCTTCCAGTTAAGATAGTCAAAATTAAAGGAAGATCTCTAGAAAGCGTATATGGACTATCCACTGGTAGTATTTTGCAGCCCATAAAATGACGAATGTCATGTGTATTATTGTGCTGAAGATTTCAGAGAAATATCTTAAGATTATAGCCCAGTAGCACACAGACAAAAACAGTCCTATGCTAGGTTAGGCTTTTGTTAAAGACCATGATGAAATATCAAGTTGCTTAGTTCCATAATATTAAAGGAAGCGTGGCCCTGCTGTTATTAAATAGGTCTTCCTTTTCTTAGTGACAGACTTCCCATTCTAGCTAATGACATAAAACACATCTGAATATTTATTATGTGTTGAAAAGCACAAATGTTGGATAGAGACAGAATATAATAATGGCTTTTATTTTTCTTGAGGCGATCTGTCTTGGCATTCTAAGTGCCAGAGATAAAAGCAGCAATAAAAAAATTTAAAAAAATAAAAAAAGAAGAAATGAATACCTCAAAATAACAAAGCATTACTGAATAAAGGCTAAAATCATCTTAATGCATCAGTCTGAAAGCCATCCAAAAATGACCTATGAGAGCATCCTGTAAAATTACAAACCTATGCTTTTGCCAGGAGCGAGCCTTCCTTATGCCTTAGGCTGCAAAGATGAATTTTCTCAGATTGGCTCTTGAAATAGTTCGTATCTCCTAAGAGGGTTTAAAGCTATAGAGAGTGCCAGAATTTCTGCAAGACGTGGAAGTTACGTAATACAACCACTGACTATGGATCTGAGACTATAGCTCATTTTCTTTATGTCATTTAGTATGGCTATGTGCTAAACGAGATCAGAATTATTCATGCCAATGAATACCTAAGGAATTCCCCTATGGTAGATCTGCATATTGTGTGTGCCACATACACAAGTCTTAGGCATGCAGTTTAACTGGGTCTAGTGACCTTTAAAATCACGCCTGTTTTTCACTCATGAATCATCACTTTGTTTAGCAGGTAGTTAATGTTAATTCACATTTCTGGCCTTTGCTGACCTCCTTCCAGCCTATGTCCTTTATTGCAGCAGGTGAATGTTCTGAGGTAAGCATAAGCCAGGGTACAAAGCAGCAAGTTATAGCTATTCAGTGTCTGTTTTATTTAAATATTCACAGTGAGCTTGAACCCCACACATACGCTTGAATTGTAATCACAGACCTACCTGTAGGAGGAACAGGGAAAATCTTTTCCTGAAAACTTCGATAGTGATTCCAAAATGTAATTGATTTATTTTAGATAAAAATGGACTGTGAAGGACCGAATGTCTCCCTAGTCCGTTTCCCTGGTGAAGAGAGTGCTTTGGTCAAAATCTAATTGCCAGGATTTGATATTTCTTCCAAAGGACAATTCTTGCTAGACAAATTGTCTGATGATTTTGGCCTTCTGGCATCACTTTTTTCCAAGACAGGCAAAGATTGAGCAAAAAGAAGCACCGAGTGCAAACATCTTTGCCATTTCTTTGCTTATTTCCTCTTCAGCTTTGAATTTTTCATTCTTTTCCCATTCTATATGCCCATATCATGTCTTCCTACTCTCTTTTCTTCCTTCTTGCTGTTCTCGTTCTTCTACTTTGCTTTGTTTTGTTTTCATTTTGCACTTAGCTTCTTCTTTGTGTTCACTGGATTCCTTTGACAGAAGACATCCTGCTCTCTGTCTTGCTTTCCACTGACCTTCCCTCCCTATTTTTAAGTTTCTCTTCCCTTTACTTTCAATGTGACTCTCTCTCTGTATAGTCCCCAGTATATTCTTTGAATGTATGTATGCATGTAGAACAGATGATCCCATCTTTTATCGCACCTTTTAAGCTGCACGGGAGCTTCCAGCCCTTGATCTCCTTATCTCACACATTCTGTGCCATGTTTTAATGCTGTGCTTAATAAAAAGTCTGTGTTGGAAGCTTTTAGTTACATAATAGCAAATAAGCTGTCACTTTGGTTTGTTGGGGTTTATTGATGGACTATTAAAAAGTTAACAAACTATCAACTCCCATATGGCTTCTATTCAGATACTGAGTGAAAGCCTAGACTTTCTGAGAGTATCTTGGTCCTTTGAGTAGCAGCCATCCTTGTGGCAACTTCTTACCTAATGTGTTTTTGTTGAATTACACAGTCCCTTCTTTCCACCTCCCTCCAAGGATACTAGCTCTTGGTATAAGTGATCCAGTTCGATGAGGCTGAAGTCAGTCAGGGAGCTGAGCTAAACTGCCACATCACCGTGCTTGGTGGATGATACAGCCCTACAGCAATCACCTTTGGGCAGTCAATATTCAGTGGGGAGTTATAACACCCGTATTGGCATTAGGCCAAAACACAGCATGTTTATGGCAGTATTCCAGTCAGTCTTCCCCAAGGTACCTAGATCTGGGGAAGATGGTAAAGTATTACACTTCCCAGTGACTTTCTTCTCTTGTATTTGTTCACTGCCTTAGCAACAGGGCATCAGAATTTATATTTGAAAGCTGAGATAAGCACTGACAATAATAACACTTAAGTTTTTAGAGCTTTATCAAACAAAATCCATCATAGCTGTCTTTGCTTAGAACCCAGTTAGACCTTTGTATGTATATTTATTGATGACCTGTATAGAATAATAGCATAAAGATGATAGACATAATTCTCTGTGCTCAACTAGTAAAAAAAGCAAAATGCTTTCATCCAAACGTCAAATACATAATTTGGATAAATCCACGAGGGTAATGTTCACTCTCTGCAATAGACCATCTGGCACAGAAGACACTGTGCCAATTAATATAGATGAAATGACTGTTAGCACTACAGATAGTAAATATTTCAGACTAATCTTTTTTGTCATTTATCAGCTACACTCATCCTTCAAAATTTGCAGTTAGAATCTCCAGCATGTTGAAACAGATTGATCATGTTCAGACTTTTACTATACTACAAAACCTTTGCCTTCTTTTAAATTCTTTTATAGTTCTGGCTTCCACTATTTATGTGAGGGTGAAAGATTATTCTGAAGCAATAGCACAGTTAGCAACATTATTTGGCTGATTTACCTGTCTATCTCATTAATGTATATGTATTGCCTTGGTAATGTTATGTTTAATCCAAATATTGTCATTCACCACTTTTTCTCTAAGGAAAAGGTAAATACAGTTCGAGTAATACAACCCTAATGGCTATTTCAGAAAAGAGAATAATACTGTGTTTGCAGTATTAACTTACAATTTGATTCTGAGGAGGCTTGGTTAAATTTTCACCTCACCTAAAATCATTTACCATGACTGTATTTCAGTTATATTTCTAACAGACCTGGGAAGTTCTTTTATAATACCCAGGAACTATTATTTTAATGACATTCAAAGAAAACTTTTGTATTTTGATTTGTTTTCCAGAGCCATTTGACAGACTTCTAAACAAAGCTGTATAGGAGCTGAGTAACATATTCTCCAGTGTTCAAAGTGCTTCAGAAACATCATAGTTTTGAATCCTATCCTTTAAGGTTGGAAACTTAGTAATAAAGCATTTAAAACCCTTCTAATACAATACCAGCAGTAAAATAAATTGTGTGATAGTAGAAGTAGCAGATCAGGATTTTTTTTTATTTTTCAGGCCATCACCTCACGGACTAAAGGAAAAAAATGAAAACAGAAGAAAATTATCAAAACACAGTTAGCTTTGTCTTTTTATTTTTCATTGCTTTTAAAGTTGTAGAGAGACAGGCAGAAACTTTGCATACTACTCATATGGAAACTTTGGGTATGCATATAGACCAGTGCAGATCAAGCCTCTGCAGTGTGATCAGAGAAGGGTGTTTTGAACATGGCTTCAGTACTTCGCACTTTTGAGCATATTCTGTATTGCATCACAGGAAGCATTTAATGATTATGAAAAATATATTTTTTAAAATATCAGGATTGAAACATACCTTCATGAATGTGAATAGCACAGGATCCTAGAATCAGGATCATAGAATGGTTTGGGTTAAAGACCACCCAGTTCCAACCCCGCTACTGTGGGCAGGAACACCTACCACTAAATCAGGTTGCTCAAAGCCCCATCCAATTATGCCTTGAACACTTCCATGGATGGCGTATCGGTGACTTTTCTGGGCAACCTATGCCAGTCCCTCACCACTCTCACACTAAAGAATTTCTTCCTAGTATCTAATCTAAACCTACCCTCTTTCAATTTAAAGCCATTACTCCTTGTCAAATTAACCAAAATATTACAAAATGTCTGATCTGAAAGTTTACTGCAAGTTTTGTTATAACTGAAATCACATACTGATTTCACCAATCTGACTCCCACTGTTATCTGAGGGCAACAGCTTCAGTAATGCAACAGGAGTTCTCAGTAAATGAACAGATAAGTGTGTTTGGCTATTTCTGGAATCTGTAATGCAGACATTCATGCTAAGCAAATTGGTTTTATTTTGCAACAAGTGCACCACAATGCTCTGTGAGGATTCAGAAATTTCTTGGGATTTGAGACATACACATACACGAAGTGGCTTTATGAAATACTAACTTGTGCCACTTTTGTTTATATTGCCCTTGATAAGCTGTTAACTTCCCAAAAATGAACCCACTCTATCATTTCTAAGGCTGTTAGTCTTCCATGAATTTGGTGGAATTGAAAGAAAATGAAATATAAGAACAGGTGGGAATTTAGAAAAAGATATCACATATTTTTTAATCTCATTCTAGAATATGTGGCATTGTTTTCTTTTAGAGAGAAATGGTGGATACAAAATTATAGATATTTTAGAAAGTGAGGAATTAGATTTTTACATCCACATTATATCACACATGTAGGCTTTTAGAGTTTGCGACTTCTGTTACCATAAGTACCTTTGTGTTTAAACACCTAAAAACATAACTCAGGGAGTGATTAAAATATGTCTGAAGAACTGTATGTTACTAGAACATAGTCCCCCATTCCCCTATTCTGCAGTTCAGCCATGTTCTTACTTGTCCCCCATTCCCCTATTCTGCAGTTCAGCCATGTTCTTACTTGTCCTGGATAACCTACAGGCCAGCTGAAGTTTTTAATTATCTGTTTATAAATACTCATACTGGAGACATATTCACTCATTATTTTCCTTCACGAAACTTTGCTTTCTAATATATCTTTCATGTCAGGGTTTTTTGGTATTTTTTTACTTTCAGCATATTCCAACATCGGAGCATTCATTTCAGCATTTTCCAACATTGTATGTTTGCAAGTTCCTGGTTTTCAGCTGTGGGAGAAAAAACAAGAATTCAAATCGTTAGGACTAACTTATTTTTAATATTACTTATTTAGTAAACTTTTGTGATGGTTTTGTGGAGTGCAAGTGGACAAAGGCTATATTCCAGAGCTTTAGAAGAGTACCTAAGAAAGACAAGGAAATATCAGTTATAGGGTTCAGTATCAAGATTAAGATATTCTTTGAAATATATAATTACTGTGAGTAGTATATCTTACTAGCTTTAATCCCTTCATTGTAGTGAATAATAGTTTTTTAAGCTGTAAACTAAAGTAAGCTGGTGGTGAATGAATAAAGACAGAATACAATTTTTATTGTCTGACCAAATCATAAAGGAATTCCCCTGTGCTGATAGGAATAAAATTCTTAAAAATGTTTATAAACGGTGTCTTTTGACAGCCACCCTTTACATTTGTCTTAATAAAATAATTGTTTTCAATTTCTACTGTTTTTTACCATATGCTAGCATTTGGTGTTGAGTGCATATAATTTTTTATAGTGTAAGGGAACTGTGTTCTTTCAAGTGACCTTGTAGGCACTATTACATTTTAAAGAACAAATAGCAGATGTGAGACATTAAATATGAATTTATGAATTCCAATTTACTCGGTAAAAACATTTTCATTGCAACCTTCACTTGCTTTGTAAGCTCCATCATGATGTTTAAGACCATGATCCCACAAGAATTTTATTCAGTGATAGAATGGCTCATACAGTTCTTACCTTCTCCCTCTCTTCCACTGTTCACTCCTATCCTTTCTCTCCCTTTCAGTTTTACTACAATATTTACAGATGGGAACAGGCTAGCCTGAAGTTACTGCTGGGACTAACCTCTCAACCAAACCTCACAGTAGCATTTCACAGAGGTGTAAAAGGAGACTTTTTCCATCCAGAACTGATTTATGAATAATCACACCAGGCTGAAGAGATGCTATGAGACATTACACAACTTGTAAATGAGAATCATATGCAAGAGTGGCAGGATACAGGCAGAAATTTATTCAGAGATGAATTTTTTTTCACAGTCTACACAGTCTTGAAAAACTTATGTATTTCTCATTCTCTCACCATGTACCCATATTTACCTCTAACTGGGAAAGCAGAGCTCCCACAGACCAGTGGTCTCCATGCAGAGCATATGTTAACACAAAATCCTTGGAAGAACTGTGACAGCTGTCCTGAAATTATATTCCTGAAATTCACAGTGTTGTGAACAGCGACCGTCTCTACTCTTAACTTGAGACCTCAGGAGAGTAAGGAACTGAGTGATTGGATTCATGTACAGCAAACTGTCACCCAGAGAGTGGACATGTGCCTGGGCAAAACAACGTTTCTGTACTATTGCTCTTAAAGGCTTACCTGTTCATTTTTGAGCATCTCTGGTTTCATAGTAGTGCAGTTTTGTCATAAAAAAATGAATACAAAACCAGAGCACAAAATCAGAATAAGGAACAACGAGCTAGGCACAAATGAAAAATATAAATATTTGTGTCCCTGGGCATATCTTCCCAATCATTTTAATCTGCTTAGAGTATTACCCCTTTGCTGCAGGAATAGATAAAAATAAGTAACATAAGTATTTTTAAAACAAAAATTGAAATAGAAGTGTGCATCTCTCAGTGTGCATTGCTTTCTCTATATCCTGACTTTTCTGAAAATTTAGCCCAGGGTGGTTAGACTGTGAAGATGGAAAGAGAAGATGGGTTCTTTCACATGAGCTAGAAGGAGTTTTAAGAACATGGGGTTGACTGGACGGAGAAAATGTAAAGTAAAGAGCAGAAAGGAAAACCACTAAGAGCAGTTAAGAGAAAGGAAAGAAGGAAAGTGAAGAGCATGAGGGAATGTGACATTATTTTAGCAGTATGATGAAATGTAAGGAGGGGTGGAGCTGTGCTGATAATTGAAATTAAACTAGAATACTCTATTTGCCTTCTGGAAGACTTAATAAGTTCTATTCTAACCAGCAGCAGATTAGCATGAGAATATTGAAAAAAAAAAAGCAAAAAAGAAAGAAACAGACACTAACAACAAATATACAACTTTTTAGCAACAAACACAGTGATTCTTGCAAATGAAAGGGAAGAGAAACCTTGCGTGAACTTGTGTCCCTCTTCCTGCTCTCAAGAGTACAAGCCTTAGAGTGGGATGGTCCTTGCTGCGTGCCAGCTCTAATGTGAGAAATTTCTGTCTGCAATTCAGTAGCTGCATGATACAAGGAGGCTTTTATGAGGAGAGGTGCCAGATCTTTTATAGTTCAACCAGGTATCAAGATCTTTGTTTAGAACTAGCAAACCCCAACTGTATTCACTGCTTTGAGAATCCAGCTAGAAAAACCTTTGTAGACAAGAAGCACACAACAAAGTCCAGCAGATTCCTTGAAGTGTGGGTTTAAGCAACTGAAAATAAGAGAGGGAAGAATTCCTGGAACTTCTCAAAGGACCGAGGCAGAGCGTGCCTTTCCTCTTTGACTCTGATTCTGGTATTCAAAAACCACTGTCACAGCAGTTCTTCTAAGAAAATAGATCATTCAGTGTACTTTCACTGCCTTAGAGGATTCTCTGATTGTCCATTAATGTTTCTCCCCTGGTGCATGAATGCATGCCACAGGGGATAGACAGTATTTCGGATATTTGGAGTTTTTTCTGTGTTTCACCTGTTTTTAAACATGTGGACTTAATATTCTGGCAATTAGGACACTGACATAAACAGAGTTTTGTATATGCATGAAGAAGTTCAAATTGCTCTTTATCTGGAGGAAGTCCTTTTCAAGGACAGATTCAACATATGGGAAGTGGGGAGGTGGGACTAGACTGCTAAGTAGCTGTCACAGCCTTGTTTAGGATCTGTGTATAACCATGGTACCCCAGGGAAATCATTGAACTCCGTTCTTGTAGGTATTACTTCTTCAGCACAGGGAAGACAAAATCATATGGCCTCTTAATCTCTGCCTGATACGTTCACCATTTATCCAATAATACAGCTTTCTTTTGTGGGTTTAAGAAAAGGACTTACTATTTTGAGTGGCCTCCAAGAATCTGGAAAAAATAAGAGTGTGTCCTGATGAAACAGACCAGATCCCATAAGACCGTGCCTAGCGTCTAACTGTACTGGTGATGTGGGAATGAAAGCTGTTAACTGCCTGTCATGCAAAGGTCAGGACAGGCCAGGATGCAAGTTACAAGAGCTGACAAACACAGAGAGTATTGGAAATGACTGTGCTGTATGTTCTTGCTAAGGCAGATAGATAAAGCAGTTTGCTGCATTTTTTAAAAGTTTCTCCTAGTTAAATTAATCAAAAAGATTAAATTAAGAATTAATTTATTTTTAAAAGTTATTTTTCTTTGAAATTTACATAAGTTAATTTACAAACAAAGTTATATTCCTCAATATCCACAGTCCATGTATTTACCCAAGTGTAAATATCAGGGCCACAAAATTTTGATATGGGAAGAGATTCTGAGAGCCTGAAAAAGGGAACAGACTCAGAAGAACAAAAATTAATTCTGAGAAGAAAAATAATAGAATTAATCACTGATATGACTCATTCAAATATTATGACAAGGCAAAAAAGTGCACTTTAGGTCAGACCAGAGTTTATAAGGAAAAGAAGTAAAACAAACTGTTCAACTGACAGTGGAGTTACAAGCTTAATACCGTTCATCCCTCTTGTCATTTTATTCAAGCAGACTCAGACTCCAGCATATTTAGATACAAAATTTACCTCTTTTTTTTTAGATAACCATGGGGTAGGTGAGAAGAGATGGGGTTCTGCCCTGGGACAGTCCAGAACAGAAGCAGTTTACAGACTTATACAGATTTGTAATCCTGCCTTGCAATACTCCTTGCTTCACTCCTTGTATGGCTGTAATTGTCTTCACTGCAGATGGTGGTACTGACACCTATGGATCCCTTCTGAAGTGAATTGCCTTCTGAGAGCAGCCCTGGAGCAATGAGCAGGAGACTCTCCTTGTCTCATGCAGCTCCATCACCTGCACAGATGGCCAGACACAACCCTTGGGGCTGGCACAATATCAGTGTGATCAGAGCCTTCAGTCCTTTCCCCTCATCTTCCATCAATAGATGGGAAGCTAAGTTGGGTGATGTGAAGATCACCAACCATAATAATATCTTGAAAAAACATTGATGACAATTTTTTAAATTGTTTAGAAGAGTTTTACAGAACTGATCTCTGTTTTCCTCTTAGCAAAGATCAATAATTGATATCTGGCTGTAGGTACAGGCTGAATATTCTGTTTTTTAATTTTCAGACAACTACAGTCATAGTGCTGCATAGGCAAAAAACCAAAAGTGATCAAACTGGAAAGGCTGAAATCTTCTAGATATGATGTTTAGCTAAAATAAGATTTGATGTCTTCTAGCTATTCTGTTTGACACTGTTACTGGTATTTTATGAAACTGTGTCAGATTACACTTCATTTACATTTCTAAGAGTTGTCCTGTAAACAAAAGACAGAGATATCACTCATTAAAAATTAAATTGGATCTTTTGGAAACCAAGTCTTAGGCAAGGAATCAGTTTTGAAATTAATTCTACTACTACAGAATCATACAAATCACCT
Organism: Parus major; assembly: GCF_001522545.3. Classification (NCBI taxonomy): domain Eukaryota; kingdom Metazoa; phylum Chordata; class Aves; order Passeriformes; family Paridae; genus Parus; species Parus major. The sequence goes on from NC_031773.1 coordinate 15,461,273, forward strand.
TATTGAAATTGTTGCTCATGTAATTATGTTCACACCCTATTCATTGGTATCTCTTTATAAATAGGAGGATAACTATGCAACATTTCTGAAATGTATACACTTTCACTTCAATCTATATTATTTACTATGGTATGTTCTTAATCATATCATGGTATCATGTGAAAGCTCTTCTTTATTTCTTCATATTTCATCCTTCCATCCAAGCATTCAGTCATGGATGTGCATCACTCTTGCTATTTGAAGTTTGTTTTCCTCTATTCTTAAGGTTAAAGGGAGTTTACATGTTTTGGAAGTAACCACTAATGGAAATTAGAGCTCAGGGGCACAAACCTGAACAATTGAACTGCCAATCCTGAACACAAGGAACAAAGAAGAAAATGGATAGGCACCTCTAAGGAATGTTGTTGACATAAGTTTTTTTGTCAATAGGAGGCGGAGTCTATATGCACTAAGAACTTAAACTAATAAAATATAACTTGATTTATTGCTTCTGAATATTCAATATTTTAAAGGAACATTACCACACCTCTGAGACCTAATACCAGCTTCTTCACCAAGGTTATACCTGTAGCCAACAGAAAATATTTTATTTTATATTTCCTTCCTTCCTTCCTTCCTT